>NW_027187631.1:0-70920 GCF_041381155.1 Argopecten irradians | reverse complement strand
CCAAAATCAAACGCTAAACATTCTTTCTCAATGGTGGAATTTATTTCTCTGGTGTTTGTCAAACTTTTTCGAGAAATAACAAATTCAATTGTTCAGTACATCAAAACAGCACCAACACCTACATCGCTGGCGTCAACAAACAGTTTAAACTGTTTTATTAAAAATCTGGGAGCAGTCAGAACTGGTGAGTTTGATAATATGGCTTTCAATTTCTCAAAGGCAGACTTACATTCGTCTGACCAGACAAATTTGACATTTTTCTTTAACAAAGCAGTAAGTGGAGCTGCTATAACAGAGAAATTTTGACAAAATTTTCTGTAGTATCCAGCCATACCAAGAAACCTCATCAGCTCTCTCTTGCCTCCAGGAGCTGGAAAATCTATAATTGATTCTACTTTGGCCTAAACAGGTTTAACCTGCCCCTGTCCTACAACATGGCCTAAAAATTCAACAGTTGCATGACAAAATTCACATTTCAATAAGTTTACAGTCATCATATTTCATGGTAGTGAGTCTTTCGAAGAATTCACGAATCCCGCGTAGATGGTCTTCCCACGTGTCGTGGTAGTTGATGACGTCATCAATGTATCCATCGCAGCCTTCCAGGTCTGATATCACGCTGTTAAGAAGACGTTGAAATGTTGCCGGGGCATTCTTCATACCAAATGGCATAACTTTGTACTGGTACAAACCTTGTGAAGTTACAAATGCAGACACTTCTTTGGCTCTTTCTGTTAATGGCACCTGCCAATATCCTTTCAACAGGTCAAACTTGCTTACGTACTTGGCTTTGCCAACTTTGTCAATACACGAGTCAATCCTTGGAATTGGATAAGAGTCTGTTTTACTGACAGAGTTTACTTTTCTGAAGTCAGTACAGAACCGGTATGTCTTGTCTGGCTTTGGCACCAGAACACATGGAGAGCTCCATTCACTTTTGCTTGGTTCAATAATATCATTGTCCAACATGTATTGAATTTCTTTCTTTAAGTGTTCTTCTTTCAAAGGATTGACACGGTAAGGATGTTGCTTGACAGGTGGCGCATCGCCTACATCCACGTCGTGATAGATAGCATCTGTTTTGCCTGGTGTATCCGGAAACAAATGTTTAAACTCAAGTATCAAATCTTTCAGTTCATTACGTTCCTTTTCTGATAGATGACACAGTTTCTTGTCCAAGTTCGCAAGCACATCTGAATTCCGTAACTTAACACCACAGTCTAAACCTACATCTTGTACACCACCATCTAAATCTAATTTACAAATATCAGCTGTACTTTCACTTTGTGATGGTACAGAGGCCAAAGTAGCAATAGGTTGAGAGGTCTTGCTCTCTTCTCTATCTACATATTTCTTAAGCATATTAACATGACATAATTGAGTTTTCTTGCGCCTCCCTGGAGTTTGTACAATGTAGTTAACATCATCGACCTTTTTCTCAACAACATAAGGTCCAAAATATCTAGCTTGCAAAGGCTGACCCGGTATTGGTAATAGAGCCAAAATTTTGTCACCTGGATCAAAACTTCTTGCACGGGCATCTTTATCATACCATGTTTTCATTTTGGTTTGAGTAACGGCCAAATTTTCTTTTGCCAGTTCACATGCCCTTGTCAACCTTTGCTTAAAGTTAGACACATACTCTAAGAGATTCACTTTAGAATCTTCGTCCAGAATTTTGTCTTTCAAAATTTTCAAAGGACCACGTACAGTATGTCCAAACACAAGTTCAAAGGGACTAAAGCCAAGAGATTCTTGTACAGATTCTCTAACGCCAAACAACAACATGTGTATACCTTCGTCCCAATCTCTTTTGTTTTCAAAACAATAAGATCTCATCATATTCTTCAATGTCTGATGAAAACGTTCTAAAGCACCCTGAGACTCTGGATGATAAGCACTAGACTTATACTGCTTGATCTGGAGCTGGTACATGACTTGTTGAAAAATACCAGACATGAAATTTGAACCTTGGTCCGATTGGACAGCTTTTGGAAGACCAACCAATGTAAAGAATTTAACCAAAGCCTTGACTATGTTAGGGGCTTTAATATTCCTGAGTGGAATGGCTTCAGGAAAGCGTGTGGAAGCACACATAATAGTTAAAAGATACTCATTCCCAGACTTAGTTTTGGGTAGAGGACCTACACAGTCTATAATGACTCTACTAAATGGTTCCTCAAATGCTGGAATGGGGTGCAAAGGTGCAACAGGGATTTTCTGATTAGGTTTCCCTACCACCTGACAAGTATGACAAGACCTACAAAAATCAGCCACATCCCGTTTCAACTTGGGCCAAAAGAAGTGATCTAAGATCCTGTTATAAGTCTTGGTCACACCTAAATGCCCTGCCATAGGTACATCATGAGACAAACTCAGAATATCTTGCCTATACCTCGGTGGGACAACTATTTGATTGACAACCTTCCAGTCTTCCTCGGGAGACACATCAGGGGGGCGCCACTTGCGCATCAACACACCTGACTGACGGAAGTAACAAACCGGGACTTTCTCAGCCTCTTCCTCACTCAAAGCCCGATTACACAATAAGGAGATTTCATGATCTTTCTCCTGTTCTACTATAAGCTCCTCTCTAGACAAAGATGATTTACTCATCATGTCAGACAAAGAAGTACCCTTGTTAGGAACAACTCTATCACTATCAAAGTCTACAGGATTGCTCAAAAGATCACACTTGCTCCCGACATCCTCTATATCATGAGCCAAGAAAGTGTCACCTAACCCTGGACTATAATGATCCTCAACTACTGCAACATCAGAAACCTTCTTACTCATTGAACGAGTTACAGCACAAGAAGGGAAAATACCAGGAAATTCCTGTTGAATAGACTCAGCATCATCTGTTTTATCAGGGATACTGGACACTAAGGGATCTACCCTAACTTTCTCTCCAGCCAAGTCATTGCCTAAAATGAGCGACACGCCCTCTATGGGAAGTTCCGGTCTAACACCAATGGTGACAGGCCCAGTAACCAAGTCTGACTTTAAATAAACAGAATGGAGAGGCACATTAACAAAACCTAACTCTACACCTTGAAGCAAAACACTACTACCACATGAGGTCTCCTCAGACAAAGGCACTACGCCATCTAATATCAAAGAATGAGAAGCCCCAGTATCTCGCAAAATCTTCACAGGTTTCAAGTTGGTAATATCACTAGTAAGTGAAACAAAACCTTCAGAAATGAAGGGAGAGTACTTCTCCAAGACACTATCAGACTCTGAGCTCTTAATCTCAACAGACACTTTAGAATCTTCCACAATATCACTAAGTTTCTGACTAGGCTTTGACATAGCTAACACAGAAGGAACTGACTGTTTACGCCTTTGCTCCTTACGCTGGAGAGAATAACATTCAGACATAGTATGCCCTACTTTCTTGCAGTAATTACAAACAGGACCAGAAGGAGACCCCACACCTACCCTATCATCTGTTTTAGAAGCAGACTTAGTTTTATCACCTAATTTAGGTTTGTCGTTGGAAGGGCCACTAAAGGTTGGGTTCCTAGGCTGACCAAATTTACTAGTACCTGTGGTACTGTTTTTGTCTTGAGAACTGTTTTTAACAAATGAGCCTTTGTGGGTGAGAGCGTAATCATCAGCCATTGTAGCTGCTTCACTAAGGGTTTTCAACTTTTCTCTCATCTAAATGAGTTTTTTATGTTTGTGTGGACACAACGTTTAAACTCCTCTATCAACAATAATTGCCTCAATTTACCGAAATCCTCAGCAATTTCTTTAGAATCACACCACCTATTAAATAATTGTTCCTTTTTCTCTGGCAAATTCTACATGAGTTTGTTCATCTCTCTTTCTCGAGTTTCGAAATTTCTGGCGGTAAGCCTCAGGAACTAACTCATAAGCTTTCAAAATAGCTTTCTTGACTACTTGGTAATTTGAAATCTCATCTACAGATAAAGAAGAATAAATGTCTCTAGCTTTACCAATCAAGACACTTTGAAGAAGCATTGTAAGCTTATCTTCAGGCCATTTCATACTATCAGCTATTTTCTCAAAATGCAGAAAATACTTGTCAACTTCTTTCTCTTGAAAAGGAGGAACTAACCTAATGTTTCTACTGACATCAAAACCTCTGTTTCCTTGTAAACCCCTAAAAGTTAGATTACTTGAACTGTCTTGAGAAGCTAGCTCTAATTCTTTCATTCTAAGTTCTGTTTCAGCTTGAATTTTCTGCTTCTCTAGCTCTAACATCTGATCTCTCTCAATCTCTTTTTCTTTTAATTCTCTTTCAATTTCTTTTTCTCTTAACTCTCTTTCTTTGTCTATTTCTTTTTCTCTTAACTCTTTTTCTATTTCCATTTGTCTTAGTTTCATTTCATGTTCAAGTTCCATTTGTCTAATTTGAATTTCTGAGCTGACTGTTTCCTCTATACTATCTAATGCACTAGAGTCAAATTTGCCATTGTCAACAAAATATCTTATAATTACATTCCTAATTTCAGCTTTCCTCAAATTAGTTTTGATAGTAAGGCCTAAATGTTTACCCAATAACAGTAAATCCTTCTTACTAACTTGCAAAAGAACATCCAGGGATGGCGCTTTAACAAACTGTTCTACCTGCATAGTAGTCATGTTAATCTAGCTGTTGGTTTCAAATGTAAACTCCAAGTTTTTACACAAATTTTGAAAATTTCTTAATTAATTTTTCAAAGTTAGATTTCACAAATAAAATATCGATCCCGGACGAGCCCCCAATTTCTGTTACATGAACGAATAACAGAAAGGAGAAACCAGCAGCTAAATTCAAAACACAATTTAATTATATATACAATATTATACAGAGATGGTTTACAATATCTAAAGTAATTGGTGGTGGTACAAGAGTAATACGATGATTTAAAGTGTTACTTATCTGTATGCGAATGTCCTGATATAATCCTTGATCCTTCCAGGTTTCAAATTCACAATAATCACAAATCCACAAGGAAATTGAATGTCCACCGGTGATTTGTAAAGTTCCAGGCAATATGAATAAATCCACACAAAGTGTTGTAATAATCCACAGATAAAGTCACAATAGCTCTCCCAATAGAATCTTATATGGCGCTGTACAATTCTTGATATGTCTTATTACAGGTCTCATTACAGTTCTGATTAGCCTTGGACAGCTGGAGTATATATAGCTAAACCGTAATTCAAGAATATTGGAGAACCTTCTACTTCTAGAAATATCTAACTAAAAACAGTAAACAAGTAAACACACATAACTTTCTGGAAATAGATCATTCTAGATCTCTACTTAAAAGCAACATGTTTACAAACATATTTGTTTATACATGATTAAATTCTAGAAAGTTCTATAACCTAAATCAATGATATGACCTTCATAGGATGTATTGATAAAAAAAGCTATAGGAGTTATCTCCCTTATCTCATAACTACATGTATTTAGTGTCATACATAACAGAATTTATGACAAAGACTACCCGACGAATGCTTTTATATGAAGTTTTATATGTGAAGTGATTCTTATAACTATAATATCATTACTATTGTATGTACATACCTGTAAAAAATGCATACTCTTGAGACTCAGCAGTGCTTGAGAAATCCCTTAAAGCTATTTAAATCAATAACAACTTTCACTTACTTATTAACATGCTTTTCTCCTCGCTTCTTTTCCTGCTTACTCTTTCATCTCTATTTCCTCCCTTTACTCAACCTTCTCATCGCAGACTTCCCTGTTCACGTGTAGTGAGTCGATCTTCCCGTGCGTCAGCACCTAGTGTCTTTAACGTGTACGTCCTGACATGACCCAATAACTTGTAGTGCAAATGTTTTTGACAATGGGTAATAGTCTTGAGTGTTATAGGGCCGCGATTGGAGTGCATTATATAAAGTTTTACGGTATTGTCTGTTAAAAAGTATTCATTACTTTTATGTTCATACTTTCATCTTTTACTGATATGTGTAAACAGTTTATTTATAAACCAAACGATGTATTGGTGTTACATGATTTTGTCCATAATTATTTTAAACATAAACTATATACAGTTTTTCTATTATAATTATTACTGATTTGCGTGTATGTTGAACGTAATCCAGGACCAATTATTGGTGAGATATCAATCTTCCATTTAAACATTCGTAGTTTTAGAAACAAAATTGACTTCATAGCCGCGGAAATAGCAAATGATTATAATGTTAACGCTCTAACTAAAACACGTCTCGATGCCAATATACTTACCAGTGAACTAGAATTAAATGGTTTCAGTAGTCCTTTTAGGGTGGATAGAAATTTGCAGGGAGTAGAATATTGGTTTATGTTTCGTCACAAATGAAAGCCACGAGACGTTTAGATTTAGAGTTTACGAACGGGGAGGTAGTTTGGACTCGGCTAGAATTTCCGTGGAGTTGCGTTTTGTACATAGACTCCCAAATTCTGACAACACTTTCTGGAATCCTTTACGGGCATCTTTAGCAGGCGCTTTAGAATCATCTTCTAATTGTGTTATAGTAGTTGACATTAATGTTGACATGCTAACTCTACCGCGGCAACATGCCTTGTCGGATATTTAAACCGCTTATAATCTAAGAAATGTTAATAACTCTCCTACACGTATAACCAATAACAGTGCCAGTCTTCTAGATCCAGTTATTCTGTCAGAAAATGTCAAACACATTGAATCGTCAGTGTTATCTTTTGATAGAAACATGAGCGATCATGAAGAATGTGTGGTATATGTAGAAGTTTTGAGTAGACTTAACATATCTTACAAACGTGAAGTATGGTATTATAAACAAGCGGATTTTAATGAATTAAATAGACTAATTGTAAATTTTACCTGGAATGATATGTTTATAGAATCAAACAGTATTGTTGAAGCATGTATATATTTTACTGACAAATTTAAATCTAGGGTAAATAAATGTATTCCCAAAAAAGTTGTATCTATTAAACCGAATGATAAGCCGTGGATGACATCAGAACTGAGAAAAAATATTCGTATACATGATCGGTTACACAGGAAATGCAAAAGTATGAGAGATATTGATATAACCTGTTATAAACGAGCTAGAAATCGTGTTAATTATATGAGAAACGTTCTATACTAATATTGTTGGTATTATTGATAATTATGATCCGAAGGCATATTGGAAACTGTTGAGAAGGTTAATTAAAACAAGGATACATCTAATGAAATCCCGCCTATGGTTGATCCACGTAATGGTAGTATTGTGTAAAACGATTTTGAAAACGTCGAGCTTCTGAACAATTATTTTTCTTCTATTACGAACCTTGATGATGGTGATGCTATAGTTCTTTCCCTTGATTTTAGAACAAATTCTTCTCTGGATAGTGAACTAAACTTTAGAGAAATAAAATATGTTTTGGTAGTATTGAAATTGGGAAAGGCACCAGGAATAGATGGTATTAGTCATCACATGCTACGTTACACTGCAAATACTATATGTAAACCTCTTCAAATATTATTAATATGTCTCTGAATTCATGTACTTACCCCAACCTGTGGAAACAAACCATAGTTAGGCCGTTATTTAAAAAAAGATGATAGGCATATCCCTTCAAATCAACGACCTTTCCCTTTACTGTCAGCTGTAGGTAAAGTATTTGAACGATGAATTGTTAAACATATTCACACCTATTTTCTTGAAAACTTCGCTCTTCTATTCAGGGCAATCTGGGTTTATGTCTTAATCATTTAACTGTACATCAACTAATTGAAATTTATCATAGTATCTGTTTAAATTTGGAAGAGAAAAAACATACATGTATAGTCTTTTGTGACATCCAAGGCTTTTGACAGTTTGGCATCAGGGTCTAATCGAGAGCCTAAAATCATATGGTATTTTAGAAAATTTTCATAAATGGATAATTAATTATCTTAAGGACCGTCAACAGAAAGTTTGTATTAGAGAAGCGTTTTCTAACAGTCAAATTTTGAAATCTGCAGTAACCACAAGGCTCAGTCTTAGGGCCACTTCTGTTTTTGATTTACATAAACGATATTTCTGAAAATTTGTGATAAGTATAGCCAGACTTTTTGCTGATTATACATCTTTGATTTATGGTTCTAATTCATATGAGATTGAATATTTACTGAATCATGACCTTCAACTTATAAATGAAAGGTCTAAGAAATGGTTTGTCACATTTAATTCAAACAAAACTGACGTTTCTGTTTATTTCAAATATTCTAAAACTATAACGATATTGAGTTATTGTGTGATAACAATGTTCTAACTTTTTCTTATAATTATAGACATTTAGGGGTAACTCTAAGCGCCAATGCTAAACGGGGTGATCGTGTTGAAAATATTTGTAACAGTGCGTCTAGAAGAATAAATGCTTTAAGACAATCGAAATTCCTATTGAATAGGACAACCCTTAGTAAAATTTATACCAGTTTTATTTTACCTGTGTTTGAGTATGCATGTGAACTCTGGAGTGGCTTATCTAATACTCATATTGACATGTTAGAAAAAATTCAACTGGAAGCCGCAAGGGTGGTTACTGGTTGCTGGTATATGCCAGTAGACAATCGTTGTATTTTGAAACCGGTTGGGATACGTTAAAAGTCGAAGAGAACGAAGAAATCTTGCTTTGTTTTATAAAATGCATAATAAAATGACGCTAATATATCTTTGCATAGCTTACAAGCTTAGTAGGTGATGGAAAACCCATACCCTCTAAGAAATGATAATGACTATACAGTGCACAATTATAGTCTTACTAGTACTAGGTCCTCGTTTATACCGGCAACCACAGTAAATTGGAAAAATCTTTCTGAAACAATAAGGCAACAAACTACAGTTAGCAAATTTAAAGCTGTTATCACTCCTGAACGCCATAAGCCGCCATGTTTTTTTCAACAACGGACCACGTCATCTGAATATTCTGCTTACTAAACTTAGACACAATTGAAGCCATCTTAATTGCGATTTGTATCGTGTTAATCTTGTTGATTCTCCTTCTTGTGCCTGTGAGACTCAAGTTGATACAATATAAACCTGTTGAATTATTGCAATGAACATATTTTTTGAAATTGTTCTCCAGGGACCGTTTTCTAAATCCACTTCTGTGTGAACAGGGTAACTGAACCTCGTCGAAAAAACCACCCCAAAAACGAGTTTACGGTATTCCTGAATCTGAAGGTGAAAACACCGACAGGATAGTATTAGACATAGCAAGGGAAAACTGGTGCTAGGATTCTCGAGTTTGGACATGGAAGAAACCACAAAGTAGGACCAAAGCAAGATGGGAAACCTAGGCCAATAATTGCAAAATTTATATTCCATAACTTAAAAGTGGAAATGTTTTTTTACATCAAAAAGATTGCTCCATGATGTAGGAAAGTCTTTGTTAACGAAGACTTCACCAAAACAAGGTTGAGTTGGGCCAAAAGTGAGAGACATAAAATCGGATGGCAAATATACAGATACAGTACATGACAAGACAGGGTGTAATCTTTGTGAAATCAAATTAAAAACAAACTGTATCGAGAATGAAACTCATGAACAATCATTATGCTCACCATGAGTAATGCCAACGATATTAAATTTCAGTTAACATGACTAAATTTTTGTGTAAATGATTAACTTTTACTATTTTGTTCCTCTGCCTCACCTTTCGATAGAGTATGGCACAGAGGACTACTTCACAAACTACAAAAATATGGGATATCTGGAAATATTCTAAATTGGCTAAGAAATTATTTAACAAACAGGAAACAGGGTAATTTATAAATCAAGTCAGTGGAATTCATTAACAGCAGGAGTACCACAGGGATCGGTACTGGGTCCTCTTTTATTTTTGATATACGTAAACGATATTTCAGAAAACATGCCAAGCATAAGCAGATTGTTTGCAGATGATACCTTCTTAAGTAAGTCAGCTAAATCTACCCAAGAAATTGAAGTATCTTTCAACCACGACTTAGAAATTTTGGAAACCTGGTCAAGGAATTTCAACGCTGAAAAAACAAATGCTATCCTTTTTTCAAAACGAAGAAATATTTCTGCACCTCATATAACTTTCCAAAATGTCTCTTTACCACTTGTCTAACACCATGATATGGCCCTGCAGGTAGGGCTTTGGAATTGTACCTGCTGCCCCTATTGCATGATCATAAAAGGCGACTAAATTTAGGATAAGATAATTTCTGCTCCTGCTAAATTATCCTTACAGTATGCTGCTCAACTGAAACCCAACCCCAAAAATCCCGCATTTAACCTTGTATTCAATCCACAACATCAAGAACTATTTACACAAAATCAAAAGCTCATACCAACATTTGGCATCAGAATTTCAAAATTGTTGCTGGAACTAAATATAAATTTCGACACTATTGACAAAATCCAGTGCATTACACGAAGAACACAAATCCTCCTTTCGGGAGTGCATTAGGGCTTTCCCTGACCATGTTCAGATCTACACTGACGGATCAAAAGATGGTGATAATGTTGCGGCAGCATGCTGTACATCTAATCACTGCTGCTCTTCTATCCGACTCCCGGATGTTGCCTCCATTTTCTCCG
The DNA here is from genome assembly GCF_041381155.1 of Argopecten irradians. Lineage (NCBI taxonomy): Eukaryota > Metazoa > Mollusca > Bivalvia > Pectinida > Pectinidae > Argopecten > Argopecten irradians. The sequence goes on along the minus strand of NW_027187631.1, from coordinate 60,378 downwards.
GGTGAGGTGTGTTGCTTGGTGTCATCGGCGGCATGCTTCAGTGATATAGCACTATAAAAAGGGCAACAGTTCCACTATACAAGACACAACACGAACATACCGCAGTCTCCCAGTACACTCACCTCGCACAACATACACGCAACACACCGCATACATGGGAGGCCGTCCTTACATGACCATAGCTGTTCATAGGACGTTAATAAATCAAACAAACAAACTCTGCGGAAGCATGTGCTATCGGTCTGGCGCTTGACCATATCGAAGAACACCGCATTGAAAAGGCAATTATCTGTTCCGACTCTCTTTCGGTTCTTCAGGCTTTGAAATCAAGAAACTCTAGAAACACATTAATCCAAAATCTTTTGAACCGAACATAGCTGTTAATAGGACGTTAATTAATCAAACAAACAAACAAAATGATCCGAACATTTCGATTGTCTTCTAAAACTCAAATTACTTATCTCTGGATTCCCAGCCATGTGGGTATAAAGGGAAATGAAAAGACCGATAAAGCAGCTAAGACTGCTCTTCGCCTAGCACAAACACATTTGAAACTACCATACACCGACATCAAACCTTACATTCAGTCAGCCATTAAACACCATTGGCAACAAAGGTGGTCTACCGAAACAAACAATAAACTATTTAAAATACAACCTACACTTAATCCTAACCTGTCCAGTCGGAGAGACCGCAGAGAGGAAGTTGTTCTCTCTCGGCTCCGAATTGGACACACATATTTTACACACTCCTATCTATTGAGAGGGGAGGATCCTCCTACATGCCATGCATGTGATTCTCCTCTCACAGTGGAGCATGTTATATTGGCATTGTATTGATTTTAAACACATACGAGATAAGTACGATGATGTCTCCGACATGTACACTTTGTTTCAAGCCGTCAGACATAATCGTTTTTTCAATTATCTCAAAGAGATAAGTATTTTAAACAAAATATGAACGTTTTCTCATCATATCATCGTATCAACTCAACATTTCATCGTTTCATCAACATTGTGCATGAGTTTTCTCATGTGTTTTAGCCAAAACTATTTTATCCCATGCAAACCTCTTTTTTATCAAATAAACGTTTACAATATGTGTTTTAGTCCTTACTTGCCTTTTCTTACCCTGACCTTTTATCCTGATATTAATGCATGACTTGTACTTTGGCCCTAAATGACCTTAGACCTTAGTTGTCGATGGGCCGTACATACAGGAAGTGGGACGACTGGTTCGCCAGTTGTTAGTATAACGTGACCGGGTGGGGTTGTGTTGCTTGGTGTCTTCGGCGGCATGCTTCAGTGTTATAGCACTATAAAAAGGGCAACAGTTCCACTATACAACAAGACACAACATGAATATACCGCAGTCTTACATAACACGCACCTTGCACAACATACACGCAACACACAACATACATGGGAGGCCGTCCTTACATGACCATAGCTGTTAATAGGACGTTAATTAATCAAACAAACAAACAAAATTTTATTTGAAAATGCATGACTATGTTGTGAAAATACAAGAAATCGTTTTAAAAGCAAAAAGTGATGATAAATACACCACAGAAACACTTGTGTAGTGGGATAACCTTAAATATAAGATAAGAAAACGTCTCAGTTATTTGGAAAGGAGACAAAAATGAAAGGGTGCTGAATTGTCTCGACTCAGAAACATTTGGCAGATATTTCAAGTAAAATTGTTGGTTCTAAAGATAAGTGCCTTATTAAGAAATATCAAGAATTGAAAATAGAATTGGAGCGCCTAGCGGAGGAAAAATGTAAAGGTGCTCTGTTACGTTCTAAGGCTAAATAGGTAATTGAGAGTGACCGTAATACTGCACATTTTTGAGACTAGAGAAACACAGACAAAGTTTAAAAGTTATTAAAGATCTTGAAAAAGATTGCTGACAGATCATATCTGACACAGATTTAATTATGAATGAAGATAATCGCCTTTTGTCCGTCGTCCGTCGTATGTCCGTAAACAATTTACATTTTCGTCTTCTCCAAAACTGCTGAAGCAATTTCAATAAAATTTTGCACAAACCTTCTAAGGCATAAGGCCAATCAAAATTGTGAATTATATGGTCCCCACCCCCCAGGGGGCTGTGGGAGGGGCCAAAAGGGGTAAAATTGAGTAAAATTTCAAAAATCTTCTTCTCTACTCACAGATGTGGTAGAATCAAATACTCTTCATAGATAGAAAGGTATTAAGGTTCTTTACAAAAAATGTGAATTATATGACCCTTGGGTCTCTAGTTTCCCCCTGGGGAGGGGGTTAAGTTTACTATAGTTTATATTGGGGAAAACACATTTTTTGCGCATTATTTGGTCATTTGTAATAGGAAATGAGTCAAATGTTGTCAGAATTATCAGTATGAGATGGCCATTTAATCCTATTAAATTTTCTATGACTGACCCCCAGGGGCCTTAGGGGCGGGGTCAAAAGGCTAAAACTTAAAAAATCTTCTTCTGAAATTCTGGAAATGGTAGAATCAAATACTTTTCATTAAAAGAAAGGTATTAAGGTCCTTTACAAAAAACTGTGAATTATATGACCCTGGGGTGTCACGTTTCCCCCTGGGGAGGGGGCCAAGTTTACTATAGTTTATATAGGGAAAACACATTTATGAGCCTGTTTTGCTCAATTTTCATTGGAAACGAGTCAAACTTGGTTAGAATTATTCTGGCCCTGCAGGTAGGGCTTTAGAATTGTACCTGCTGCCCCTATTGCATGATCGTAAAAGGCGACTAAATTTAGGATCTTATCTTTTCTATTCTTCCTAACTGACTTTATTCTTCCTAATGCCTCTCTTGGCACCGCCTCATTTTTGGCCTTGATTTGAGCGTTCGCCCCTGTGAGGAGGGCTCTGGGTTCTGTCCCCTGCCGAGACACACCAAAGTCTATAAAAAGTGGTAGTTTCTGCTCCTGCTTAGCGCTCAGCAAAAAGGGAGTGGGACGACTGGTTCGCCCGTTGTCAGTATAATGTGACCGGATGGGGTGTGTTGCTTGGTTGTCCTACAGGCGCATGCTCTCAGTGATATAAGCACTATAAATAAAAGGGATTAAGTTCTCACTACTACTAGAAGACACAATATTAATATACCGAAGTCTCCCGAAACACTACCACCTCGCACAATATACACACATCAAACCGCATACATGCGGAGGCCGTCTTACATGGACAATAGCTGTTAATAGGACGTTACATTAATCAAACAAACAACCACAATGGTTAGAATTAATTAGCCTGATGATAGCCATCGCTTAAACTTTATTCCATATGGGTCCAGCCCGACCCTCTGGGGGCAGAAATGGCGGGAGCTAACAAGGTGCAAATAGGTAAAACTTCAAAAATATTCTATTAAAATTATGGAAATGTATAAATCAAATACACTATAGTATGATGAAAAGTGGTAATTAAGTTTGTTTACTAAAAATTGTAAATTATATGACCCTGGGGTATGCTGTTTCCCCTTGGGGAGGAGGGTCAAGTTTACTTAGTTTATATAGGAAAAACACATTAATGAGCATTTTTTGCTCAATTTTCATAGGAAATGAGTCGAACTTGGTTAGAATTATTAGCCTGAGATAGCATTTCAATTATCATATCCACATTGGTCCTGGCCGACCCCCCTGGGGGCAGAGGGGCGGGGCAAAAAAAAAGGGTCATCAAATAGGCTAAAACTTCAAAAATCTTTTAAAATTCTGGATATAGTAGAATCAAATAATTATAGATGGATCGGTCTTGATGTGTTTTATAAAAATTGTGAATTATATGACCTTGGGGTCTCACGTTACCCCCTGGGGTGGGGTCAAGTTTACTTAGTTTAAATAGGGAAAGCACATGTTATGTGTTTGCTCATGTTCATTGGAAACACTAAATACATGTAGTTATGAGATAAGGGAGATAACTCCTATTATAGCTTTTTATTTATCAATACATCCTATAGAAGGGTCATATCATTGATTTAGGTTATAGAACTTTCTAGAATATAATCATGTATAAACAAATATGTTTGTAAACATGTTGATTTTAAGTAGAGATCTAGAATGATCTATTTCCAGAAAGTTATGTGTGTTTTACTTGTTTACTGTTTTTAGTTAGATATTTCTAGAAGTAGAAGGTTCTCCAATATTCTTGAATTACGGTTTAGCTATATATACTCCAGCTGTCCAAGGCTAATCAGAACTGTAATGAGACCTGTAATAAGACATATCAAGAATTGTACAGTGCCATATTAGATTCTATTGGGAGAGCTATTGTGATTTTATCTGTGGATTATTACAACACTTTGTGTGGATTTATTCATATTGCCTGGAACTTTACAAATCATCGGTGGACATTCAATTTCCTTGTGGATTTGTGATTATTGTTAATTTGAAACCTGGAGGGATCAAGGATTATACCAGGACATTCGCATACAGATAAGTAACACTTTAAATCATAGTATTACTCTTGTACCACCACCAATTACTTTAGATATTGTAAACCATCTCTGTAAAATATTGTATATATAATTAAATTGTGTTTTGAATTTAGCTGCTGGTTTCTCATTTCTGTTATTCGTTCATGTAACAGGAATTGGGGGCTCCTGTCCGGGATCGATATTTTAATTTGTGAAATCTAACTTTGAAAAATTAATTAAGAAATTTTCAAAATTTGTGTACAAACTTGGAGTTTACATTTGAAACCAACAGCTAGATAAATATGACTACTATGCAGGTAGAACAGTTTGTTAAAGCGCCATCCCTGGATGTTCTTTTGCAAGTTAGTAAGAAGGATTTACTGTTATTGGGTAAACATTTAGGCCTTACTATCAAAACTAATTTGAGGAAAGCTGAAATTAGGAATGTAATTATAAGATATTTTGTTGACAATGGCAAATTTGACTCTAGTGCATTAGATAGTATAGAGAAAACAGTCAGCTCAGAAATTCAAATTAGACAAATGGAACTTGAACATGAAATGAAACTAAGACAAATGGAAATAGAGAAGGAAATGAAAGAGATGGAGTTAAGAGAAAAAGAAAAAGACAAAGAAAGAGAGTTAAGAGCAAAAGAAATTGAAAGAGAATTAAAAGAAAAAGAAATTGAAAGAGAATTAAAAGAAAAAGAGATCGAAAGAGAACTAGAGAAGCAGAAAATTCAAGCTGAAACAGAACTTAGAATTAAAGAATTAGAGCTAGCTTCTCAAGACGGTTCAAGTAATCCAACTTTTAGGGGTTTACAAGGAAACAGAGGTTTTGATGTTAGTAGAAACATAAGGTTAGTTCCTCCTTTTCAAGAGAAAGAAGTTGACAAGTATTTTCTGCATTTTGAGAAAATAGCTGACAGTATGAAGTGGCCTGAAGATAAGCTTACAATGCTTCTTCAAAGTGTCTTGATTGGTAAAGCTAGAGACATTTATTCTTCTTTATCTGTAGATGAGATTTCAAATTACCAAGTAGTCAAGAAAGCTATTTTGAAAGCTTATGAGTTAGTTCCTGAGGCTTACCGCCAGAAATTTCGAAACTCGAGAAAGAGAGATGAACAAACTCATGTAGAATTTGCCAGAGAAAAGGAACAATTATTTAATAGGTGGTGTGATTCTAAAGAAATTGATGACGATTTCGGTAAATTGAGGCAATTATTGTTGATAGAGGAGTTTAAACGTTGTGTCCACACAAACATAAAAACTCATTTAGATGAGAGAAAAGTTGAAACACTTAGTGAAGCAGCTACAATGGCTGATGATTACGCTCTCACACACAAAGGCTCATTTGTTAAAAACAGTTCTCAAGACAAAAACAGTACCACAGGTACTAGTAAATTTGGTCAGCCTAGGAACCCAACCTTTAGTGGCCCTTCTAACGACAAACCTAAATTAGGTGATAAGACTAAGTCTGATTCTAAAACAGATCATAGGGCAGGTGTGGGGTCTCCTTCTGGTCCTGTTTGTAATTACTGCAAGAAAGTAGGGCATACTATGTCTGAATGTTATTCTCTCCAGCGTAAGGAGCAAAGGCGTAAACAGTCAGTTCCTTCTGTGTTAGCTATGTCAAAGCCTAGTCAGAAACTTAGTGATATTGTGGAAGATTCTAAAGTGTCTGTTGAGATTAAGAGCTCAGAGTCTGATAGTGTCTTGGAGAAGTACTCTCCCTTCATTTCTGAAGGTTTTGTTTCACTTACTAGTGATATCACCAACTTGAAACCTGTGAAGATTTTGAGAGATACTGGGGCTTCTCATTCTTTGATATTAGATGGCGTAGTGCCTTTGTCTGAGGAGACCTCATCTGGTAGTAGTGTTTTGCTTCAAGGTGTAGAGTTAGGTTTTGTTAATGTGCCTCTCCATTCTGTTTATTTAAAGTCAAACTTGGTTACTGGGCCTGTCACCATTGGTGTTAGACCGGAACTTCCCATAGAGGGCGTGTCGCTCATTTTAGGCAATGACTTGGCTGGAGAGAAAGTTAGGGTAGATCCCTTAGTGTCCAGTATTCCAGATAAAACAGATGATGCTGAGACTATTCAACAGGAATTTCCTGGTATTTTCCCTTCTTGTGCTGTAACTCGTTCAATGAGTAAGAAGGTTTCTGATGTTGCAGTAGTTGAGGATCGTTATAGTCCAGGGTTAGGTGACACTTTCTTGGCTCATGATATAGAGGATGTCGGGAGCAAGTGTGATCTTTTGAGCAATCCTGTAGACTTTGATAGTGATAGAGTTGTTCCTAACAAGGGAACTTCTTTGTCTGACATGATGAGTAAATCATCTTTGTCTAGAGAGGAGCTTATAGTAGAACAGGAGAAAGATCCTGAAATCTCCTTATTGTGTAATCGGGCTTTGAGTGAGGAAGAGGCTGAGAAAGTCCCGGTTTGTTACTTCCGTCAGTCAGGTGTGTTGATGCGCAAGTGGCGTCCCCCTGATGTGTCTCCCGAGGAAGACTGGAAGGTTGTCAATCAAATAGTTGTCCCACCGAGGTATAGGCAAGATATTCTGAGTTTGTCTCATGACGTACCTATGGCAGGGCATTTAGGTGTGACCAAGACTTATAACAGGATCTTAGATTACTTCTTTTGGCCCAAGTTGAAACGGGATGTGGCTGATTTTTGTAGGTCTTGTCATACTTGTCAGGTGGTAGGGAAACCTAATCAGAAAATCCCTGTTGCACCTTTGCATCCCATTCCAGCATTTGAGGAACCATTTAGTAGAGTCATTATAGACTGCGTAGGTCCTCTACCCAAAACTAAGTCTGGGAATGAGTATCTTTTAACTATTATGTGTGCTTCCACACGCTTTCCTGAAGCCATTCCACTCAGAAATATTAAGGCCCCTAACATAGTCAAGGCTTTGGTTAAATTCTTTACATTGGTTGGTCTTCCAAAAGCTGTCCAATCGGACCAAGGTTCGAATTTCATGTCTGGTATTTTTCAACAAGTCATGTACCAGCTCCAGATCAAGCAGTATAAGTCTAGTGCTTATCATCCAGAGTCTCAGGGTGCTTTAGAACGTTTTCATCAGACATTGAAGAATATGATGAGATCTTATTGTTTTGAAAACAAAAGAGATTGGGACGAAGGTATACACATGTTGTTGTTTGGCGTTAGAGAATCTGTACAAGAATCTCTTGGCTTCAGTCCCTTTGAACTTGTGTTTGGACACACTGTACGTGGTCCTTTGAAAATTTTGAAAGACAAAATTTTGGACGAAGATTCTAAAGTGAATCTCTTAGAGTATGTGTCTAACTTTAAGCAAAGGTTGACAAGGGCATGTGAATTGGCAAAAGAAAATTTGGCCGTTACTGCTCAAACCAAAATGAAAACATGGTATGATAAAGATGCCCGTGCAAGAAGTTTTGATCCAGGTGACAAAATTTTGGCTCTATTACCAATACCGGGTCAGCCTTTGCAAGCTAGATATTTTGGACCTTATGTTGTTGAGAAAAAGGTCGATGATGTTAACTACATTGTACAAACTCCAGGGAGGCGCAAGAAAACTCAATTATGTCATGTTAATATGCTTAAGAAATATGTAGATAGAGAAGAGAGCAAGACCTCTCAACCTATTGCTACTTTGGCCTCTGTACCATCACAAAGTGAAAGTACAGCTGATATTTGTAAATTAGACTTAGATGGTGGTGTACAAGATGTAGGTTTAGACTGTGGTGTTAAGTTACGGAATTCAGATGTGCTCGCGAACTTGGACAAGAAACTATGTCATCTATCAGAAAAGGAACGCAATGAACTGAAAGATTTGATACTTGAGTTTAAACATTTGTTTCCGGATACACCAGGCAAAACAGATGCTATCTATCATGACGTGGATGTAGGCGATGCGCCACCTGTCAAGCAACATCCTTACCGTGTCAATCCTTTGAAAGAAGAACACTTAAAGAAAGAAATTCAATACATGTTGGACAATGATATTATTGAACCAAGCAAAAGTGAATGGAGCTCTCCATGTGTTCTGGTGCCAAAGCCAGACAAGACATACCGGTTCTGTACTGACTTCAGAAAAGTAAACTCTGTCAGTAAAACAGACTCTTATCCAATTCCAAGGATTGACTCGTGTATTGACAAAGTTGGCAAAGCCAAGTACGTAAGCAAGTTTGACCTGTTGAAAGGATATTGGCAGGTGCCATTAACAGAAAGAGCTAAAGAAGTGTCGGCATTTGTAACCTCGCAAGGTTTGTACCAGTACAAAGTTATGCCATTTGGTATGAAGAATGCCCCGGCAACATTTCAACGTCTTCTTAACAGCGTGATATCAGACCTGGAAGGCTGTGATGGATACATTGATGACGTCATCAACTACCACGACACGTGGGAAGACCATCTACGCGGGATTCGTGAATTCTTCGAAAGACTCACTACCATGAAATTGACTGTAAACTTATTGAAATGTGAATTTTGTCATGCAACTGTTGAATTTTTAGGCCATGTTGTAGGACAGGGGCAGGTTAAACCTGTTCAGGCCAAAGTAGAATCAATTATAGATTTTCCAACTCCTGGAGGCAAGAGAGAGCTGATGAGGTTTCTTGGTATGGCTGGATACTACAGAAAATTTTGTCAAAATTTCTCTGTTATAGCAGCTCCACTTACTGCTTTGTTAAAGAAAAATGTCAAATTTGTCTGGTCAGACGAATGTAAGTCTGCCTTTGAGAAATTGAAAGCCATACTATCAAACTCACCAGTTCTGACTGCTCCAGATTTTAATAAACAGTTTAAACTGTTTGTTGACGCCAGCGATGTAGGTGTTGGTGCTGTTTTGATGCAAGAAGGTACTGAACAAATTGACCATCCAATTTGTTATTTCTCGAAAAAGTTTGACAAACACCAGAGAAATTATTCCACCATTGAGAAAGAATGTTTAGCGTTGATTTTGGCCTTGAACCAATTTGATGTGTATCTCTGCACTACAGTTGTGCCTGTGTTGGTCTTCACCGACCACAACCCTTTGACATTCATTGGGAAAATGAAAAACAAAAATCAAAGAATTCTCAGGTGGAGTTTGACTTTGCAAGAGTACAATCTTGACATCAAACATATCAAAGGGAAAGACAATATTCTAGCTGATGCTTTATCAAGGATTTAAATATGACTTAATATGTCAAGAAAGTTTCCTGTTCAAGAAAACTTTCTTTTCTTTTAAGGAGGGGTGTGTTATGTATGACACTAAATACATGTAGTTATGAGATAAGGGAGAAAACTCCTATAGCTTTTTTTATCAATACATCCTATAAAGGTCATATCATTAGTCTAGGTTATAAAACTTTCTAGAATATAATCATGTATAAACAAATATGTTTGTAAACATGTTGATTTTAAGTAGAGATCTAGAATGATCTATTTCCAGAAAGTTATGTGTGTTTATTTGTTTACTGCTTTTAGTTAGATATTTCTAGAAGTAGAAGGTTCTCCAATATTCTTGAATTAGGGTTTAGCTATATATACTCCAGCTGTCCAAGGCTAATCAGAACTGTAATGAGACCTGTAATAAGACATATCAAGAATTGTACAGCGCCATATAAGATTCTATTGGGAGAGCTATTGTGACTTTATCTGTGGATTATTACAACACTTTGTGTGGATTTATTCATATTGCCTGGAACTTTACAAATCATCGGTGGACATTCAATTTCCTTGTGGATTTGTGATTATTGTTAATTTGAAACCTGGAAGGATCAAGGATTATACCAGGACATTCGCATACAGATAAGTAACACTTTAAATCATCGTATTACTCTTGTACCACCACCAATTACTTTAGATATTGTAAACCATCTCTGTATAATATTGTATATATAATTAAATTGTGTTTTGAATTTAGCTGCTGGTTTCTCATTTCTGTTATTCGTTCATGTAACAGAATTGGGGGCTCGTGTCCGAGATCGATATTCAATTTGTGAAATCTAACTTTGAAAAATTAATTAAGAAATTTTCAAAATTTGTGTACAAACTTTGAGTTTACATTTGAAACCAACAGCTAGATAAATATGACTACTATGCAGGTAGAACAGTTTGTTAAAGCGCCATCCCTGGAAGTTCTTTTGCAAGTTAGTAAGAAGGATTTACTGTTATTGGGTAAACATTTAGGCCTTACTATCAAAACTAATTTGAGGAAAGCTGAAATTAGGAATGTAATTATAAGATATTTTGTTGACAATGGCAAATTTGACTCTAGTGCATTAGATAGTATAGAGGAAACAGTCAGTTCAGAAATTCAAATTAGACAAATGGAACTTGAACATGAAATGAAACTAAGACAAATGGAAATAGATAAAGAGAAAGAAATGAGAGAAAGAGAAATAGAAAAGGAGTTAAGAGAAAAAGAAATAGACAAAGAAAGAGAGTTAAGAGAAAAAGAAATAGACAAAGAAAGAGAGTTAAGAGAAAAAGAAATTGAGAAAGAATTAAAAGAAAAAGAGAGAGATCAGATGTTAGAGCTAGAGAAGCAAAAAATTCAAGCTGAAACAGAACTTAGAATGAAAGAATTAGAGCTAGCTTCTCAAGACAGTTCAAGTAATCTAACTTTTAGGGGTTTACAAGGAAACAGAGGTTTTGATGTCAGTAGAAACATTAGGTTAGTTCCTCCTTTTCAAGAGAAAGAAGTTGACAAGTATTTTCTGCATTTTGAGAAAATAGCTGATAGTATGAAATGGCCTGAAGATAAGCTTACAATGCTTCTTCAGAGTGTCTTGATTGGTAAAGCTAGAGACATTTATTCTTCTTTATCTGTAGATGAGATTTCAAATTACCAAGTAGTCAAGAAAGCTATTTTGAAAGCTTATGAGTTAGTTCCTGAGGCTTACCGCCAGAAATTTCGAAACTCGAGAAAGAGAGATGAACAAACTCATGTAGAATTTGCCAGAGAAAAAGAACAATTATTTAATAGGTGGTGTGATTCTAAAGAAATTGATGAGGATTTCGGTAAATTGAGGCAATTATTGTTGATAGAGGAGTTTAAAACGTTGTGTCCACATAAACATAAAAACTCATTTAGATGAGAGAAAAGTGAAACACTTAGTGAAGCAGCTACAATGGCTGATGATTACGCTCTCACCCACAAAGGCTCATTTGTTAAAAACAGTTCTCAAGACAAAAACAGTACCACAGGTACTAGTAAATTTGGTCAGCCTAGGAACCCAACCTTTAGTGGCCCTTCTAACGACAAACCTAAATTAGGTGATAAGACTAAGTCTGATTTTAAAACAGATCATAGGGCAGGTGTGGGGTCTCCTTCTGGTCCTGTTTGTAATTACTGCAAGAAAGTAGGGCATACTATGTCTGAATGTTATTCTCTCCAGCGTAAGGAGCAAAGGCGTAAACAGTCAGTTCCTTCTGTGTTAGCTATGTCAAAGCCTAGTCAGAAACTTAGTGATATTGTGGAAGATTCTAAAGTGTCTGTTGAGATTAAGAGCTCAGAGTCTGATAGTGTCTTGGAGAAGTACTCTCCCTTCATTTCTGAAGGTTTTGTTTCACTTACTAGTGATATTTACCAACTTGAAACCTGTGAAGATTTTGCGAGATACTGGGGCTTCTCATTCTTTGATATTAGATGGCGTAGTGCCTTTGTCTGAGGAGACCTCATGTGGTAGTAGTGTTTTGCTTCAAGGTGTAGAGTTAGGTTTTGTTAATGTGCCTCTCCATTCTGTTTATTTAAAGTCAGACTTGGTTACTGGGCCTGTCACCATTGGTGTTAGACCGGAACTTCCCATAGAGGGCGTGTCGCTCATTTTAGGCAATGACTTGGCTGGAGAGAAAGTTAGGGTAGATCCCTTAGTGTCCAGTATTCCAGATAAAACAGGTGATGCTGAGACTATTCAACAGGAATTTCCTGGTATTTTCCCTTCTTGTGCTGTAACTCGTTCAATGAGTAAGAAGGTTTCTGATGTTGCAGTAGTTGAGGATCATTATAGTCCAGGGTTAGGTGACACTTTCTTGGCTCATGATATAGAGGATGTCGGGAGCAAGTGTGATCTTTTGAGCAATCCTGTAGACTTTGATAGTGATAGAGTTGTTCCTAACAAGGGTACTTCTTTGTCTGACATGATGAGTAAATCATCTTTGTCTAGAGAGGAGCTTATAGTAGAACAGGAAAAAGATCCTGAAATCTCCTTATTGTGTAATCGGGCTTTGAGTGAGGAAGAGGCTGAGAAAGTCCCGGTTTGTTACTTCCGTCAGTCAGGTGTGTTTGATGCGCAAGTGGCGCCCCCCTGATGTGTCTCCCGAGGAAGACTGGAAGGTTGTCAATCAAATAGTTGTCCCACCGAGGTATAGGCAAGATATTCTAAGTTTGTCTCATGACGTACCTATGGCAGGGCATCTAGGTGTGACCAAGACTTATAACAGGATCTTAGATCACTTCTTTTGGCCCAAGTTGAAACGGGATGTGGCTGATTTTTGTAGGTCTTTTCATACTTGTCAGGTGGTAGGGAAACCTAATCAGAAAATCCCTGTTGCACCTTTGCACCCCATTCCAGCATTTGAGGAACCATTTAGTAGAGTCATTATAGACTGTGTAGGTCCTCTACCCAAAACTAAGTCTGGGAATGAGTATCTTTTAACTATTATGTGTGCTTCCACACGCTTTCCTGAAGCCATTCCACTCAGGAATATTAAAGCCCCTAACATAGTCAAGGCTTTGGTTAAATTCTTTACACTGGTTGGTCTTCCAAAAGCTGTCCAATCGGACCAAGGTTCGAATTTCATGTCTGGTATTTTTCAACAAGTCATGTACCAGCTCCAGATCAAGCAGTATAAGTCTAGTGCTTATCATCCAGAGTCTCAGGGTGCTTTAGAACGTTTTCATCAGACATTGAAGAATATGATGAGATCTTATTGTTTTGAAAACAAAAGAGATTGGGACGAAGGTATACACATGTTGTTTGTTTGGCGTTAGAGAATCTGTACAAGAATCTCTTGGCTTCAGTCCCTTTGAACTTGTGTTTGGACATACTGTACGTGGTCCTTTGAAAATTTTGAAAGACAAAATTTTGGACGAAGATTCTAAAGTGAATCTCTTAGAGTATGTGTCTAACTTTAAGCAAAGGTTGACAAGGGCATGTGAACTGGCAAAAGAAAATTTGGCCGTTACTCAAACCAAAATGAAAACATGGTATGATAAAGATGCCCGTGCAAGAAGTTTTGATCCAGGTGACAAAATTTTGGCTCTATTACCAATACCGGGTCAGCCTTTGCAAGCTAGATATTTTGGACCTTATGTTGTTGAGAAAAAGGTCGATGATGTTAACTACATTGTACAAACTCCAGGGAGGCGCAAGAAAACTCAATTATGTCATGTTAATATGCTTAAGAAATATGTAGATAGAGAAGAGAGCAAGACCTCTCAACCTATTGCTACTTTGGCCTCTGTACCATCACAAAGTGAAAGTACAGCTGATATTTGTAAATTAGACTTAGATGGTGGTGTACAAGATGTAGGTTTAGACTGTGGTGTTAAGTTACGGAATTCAGATGTGCTCGCGAACTTGGACAAGAAACTGTGTCATCTATCAGAAAAGGAACGCAATGAACTGAAAGATTTGATACTTGAGTTTAAACATTTGTTTCCGGATACACCAGGCAAAACAGATGCTATCTATCACGACGTGGATGTAGGCGATGCGCCACCTGTCAAGCAACATCCTTACCGTGTCAATCCTTTGAAAGAAGAACATTAAAGAAAGAAATTCAATACATGTTGGACAATGATATTATTGAACCAAGCAAAAGTGAATGGAGCTCTCCATGTGTTCTGGTACCAAAGCCAGACAAGACATACCGGTTCTGTACTGACTTCAGAAAAGTAAACTCTGTCAGTAAAACAGACTCTTATCCAATTCCAAGGATTGACTCGTGTATTGACAAAGTTGGCAAAGCCAAGTACGTAAGCAAGTTTGACCTGTTGAAAGGATATTGGCAGGTGCCATTAACAGAAAGAGCTAAAGAAGTGTCGGCATTTGTAACCTCGCAAGGTTTGTACCAGTACAAAGTTATGCCATTTGGTATGAAGAATGCCCCGGCAACATTTCAACGTCTTCTTAACAGCGTGATATCAGACCTGGAAGGCTGTGATGGATACATTGATGACGTCATCAACTACCACGACACGTGGGAAGACCATCTACGCGGGATTCGTGAATTCTTCGAAAGACTCACTACCATGAAATTGACTGTAAACTTATTGAAATGTGAATTTTGTCATGCAACTGTTGAATTTTTAGGCCATGTTGTAGGACAGGGGCAGGTTAAACCTGTTCAGGCCAAAGTAGAATCAATTATAGATTTTCCAGCTCCTGGAGGCAAGAGAGAGCTGATGAGGTTTCTTGGTTGGCTGGATACTACAGAAAATTTTGTCAAAATTTCTCTGTTATAGCAGCTCCACTTACTGCTTTGTTAAAGAAAAATGTCAAATTTGTTTGGTCAGACGAATGTAAGTCTGCATTTGAGAAATTGAAAGCCATACTATCAAACTCACCAGTTCTGACTGCTCCAGATTTTAATAAACAGTTTAAAACTGTTTGTTGACGCCAGTGATGTAGGTGTTGGTGCTGTTTTGATGCAAGAAGGTACTGAACAAATTGACCATCCAATTTGTTATTTCTCGAAAAAGTTTGACAAACACCAGAGAAATTATTCCACCATTGAGAAAGAATGTTTAGCGTTGATTTTGGCCTTGAACCAATTTGATGTGTATCTCTGCACTACAGTTGTGCCTGTGTTGGTCTTCACCGACCACAACCCTTTGACATTCATTGGGAAAATGAAAAACAAAAACCAAAGAATTCTCAGGTGGAGTTTGACTTTGCAAGAGTACAATCTTGACATCAAACATATCAAAGGGAAAGACAATATTCTAGCTGATGCTTTATCAAGGATTTAAATATGACTTAATATGTCAAGAAAGTTTCCTTTTCAAGAAAACTTTCTTTTCTTTAAGGAGGGGTGTGTTATGTATGACACTAAATACATGTAGTTATGAGATAAGGGAGATAACTCCTATAGCTTTTTTTATCAATACATCCTATAAAGGTCATATCATTAATCTAGGTTATAGAACTTTCTAGAATATAATCATGTATAAACAAATGTGTTTGTAAACATGTTGATTTTAAGTAGAGATCTAGAATGATCTATTTCCAGAAAGTTATGTGTGTTTATTTGTTTACTGTTTTTAGTTAGATATTTCTAGAAGTAGAAGGTTCTCCAATATTCTTGAATTAGGGTTTAGCTATATATACTCCAGCTGTCCAAGGCTAATCAGAACTGTAATGAGACCTGTAATAAGACATACCAAGAATTGTACAGCGCCATATAAGATTCTATTGGGAGAGCTATTGTGACTTTATCTGTGGATTATTACAACACTTTGTGTTGAATTTTTCATATTGCCTGGAACTTTACAAATCATCTGTGGACATTCATTTTCCTCGTGGATTTGTGATTATTGTTAATTTGAAACCTGGAAGGATCAAGGATTATACCAGGACATTCGCATACAGATAAGTAACACTTTAAATCATCGTATTACTCTTGTAACACCACCAATTACTTGAGATATTGTAAACCATCTCTGTATAATATTGTATATATAATTAAATTGTGTTTTGAATTTAGCTGCTGGTTTCTTATTTCTGGTATTCTTGCTTGTAGCAAGTGTGTGAAAAGGTTTGGAACATGTTGGTTGAATATTTATGTAGCAACAGTATTCATAACATATAAAATGGGAGATGCACATATGTGAATTAGGTATAAATATATTAAATCATTTCCAATCTGTTTTTGCCAGAAGGATACAATATAGTCTAATGATTGGTGTGCAATTAAAAAGATGACATCTCTCCCAAATCTATGAGATGACATAAACAGTGGTAAAAGTTAAAGTTATATGTGCCGTATTTTTCATACTCGAGAATCAATATGAGCTGTTATTCATCACCAAAAATTACCAACTTTTTGAAAATTACAGTACTTTCAATGCATAGGTTTTAACTCTACATGTACAAATAAGAGCTGAAAATGATTTTTGGTAGCACTGCCTAAAAACATTTATTTACATCAATAGTGAAGTGAAATGAGTACATACGGTCAGACCATAAATCCAAGTTGTGGTCTACAATTTCATTACACATTTTTAAAATGTTATTATTAATTGTAAAGTGATTTGTGCAGGTATGTTTTCATTTAAACATATTAAAGGCATAAAAACAACAATTTTACAGTACAAAATTTCTGTGTTATAACTAACGTTTATAAGTCATCTGAAGCCATTTGAATGATTTTTACAGATTTATTCATCAAACCTTATGGTTTTTTTAATAGATTATAAACGATGAAAAATTAATATGTCAAACTTTTCGCCAAGTTACGCACATAATAAACTTTAACATTATCGTGTATGGAAATTTGTTTGGTTATATAGTCACGCTTCCTAATATTGCTAATATACTAATTTTTACGCAGTCAAACATTTTTGCGCAAATGCGAAAAAAAACGTAAGGGTTTGGTAACATAGTTAAAGATGTGCGCATAATCGCTGATACAAAATCAGAAATACCCTTTTACAAAACTTTAGCTCTATGCATGAATTAGCAAAATCGCGCCCAAATAGTTCCTACCGCTAAACATTTGTACCTGTTACAGCAACATTATTGGTTTGGTTTCCATTGGTATGAAATTATCCAACTGATTTTTAAAAGGACATAGTAACTGTGAAGTATTGTTTTCATTTTTGTTATTAGTTAACTCCATGTAAACATGGAGCTAGATACACATACATCAACAAAAAGAGAAAATCATAATAAAAAACAGTAAGTCGATATTAAAGAAGAATTCAAAATTAGTTAGCCATGTATTTAATGAAAATTCATCAATTTATACGATCTCAAAGCCAATAAGATATTTGTATATTTGAGAGTTGTTTGGGGTACTTTAAACAAACCCCAACATCACTTTTAAACTATAATTTTCACGTTACATACGGATATACATCATACAACGGGGCTTATATGCAAATATGATCTTAAAGGAGTGTTAGTTCAAATGAGATTATCCATGGATGTTTGAAAAAAACGCGCATTCTGCAAGAAATCAGCTAAGAGCCGATAACTATTGAATGCATGAAAAAGTAGTTTTAGACGATTTAGATGATTGATAAGTTAAGTGATGAAGAGATAATCCAACTGCTTGGTGGGACTCATGGCAGGCATTACATTGTACTTTTCATAACGTTTGTGACGGAAATCCCCGTTTGTGGTTACTTACCATGAAACAAAAGAAAAAATGCTAATTCGAAATTGTTGAATTAGCATATTTCTCTCGCGCCGCCGATTGATATTCATATTGCATATACACAATATTTAAAACATAACGACCGTGAAATATTTGAGGAAAATCAAAATCAATTAAAAAGAATTTCTTGTCTAAAATGGCCATGCTAAATATGTCTTCCTGGCTTAAACTGAAAGACACTAGCAACATTGGGAATTATGTTAATATTGCATTACTTATGGATTTATCTCCATATGGACTGAGTATACGGTGGCATGAACGCAGTTTGCAACATACATGCCATTATAATGATGTATATACATTGGATTTGGTTTTAGACAAAATGCACATGGTACCGCAACTAAATATGATCACCGTGTTTTCTAGGCAAAAACAGTAAAATTATGATATACAGAACTCGATTTGTTATGTATATACAAGTGAAAAATAGTCCCAACCTTAATACGTATAATATATTAATGTAATACTTGTATTTTTTGTTGTTTTGTTTGCTTGATTTATTAACGTCCTATAACAGCTATGGTCATGTAAGGACGGCCTCCCATGTATCAGTGTGTTGCGTGTAAAGGTGAGTGTAATGGGGGAACTGCGGTATGTTCGTGTTGTGTCTTCTTGTATAAGTGAAACTGTTGCCCTTTTTATAGTGCTATATCACTGAAGCATGCCGCCGAAGACATCAAGCAACACACCCCACCCGTCACATTATACTGACAACTGGGCGAAACCCGTCGTCCCACTCCCTGCATGCTGAACGCTAAGCAGGAGCAGAAACTACCACTTTTATAGACTTTTTGGTGTGGGTCTCGGCTAGGGGACAGAACCAGAGCCTTCCTCACAGGGCGAACGCTCACTCAAGGCCAAAAGTGAGGCGGTGCCAAGGTAGGCGTTAGGAAAGATAAAGTCAGTTAGGAATAATACTTGTACTTTATACGAATGTTATAAACTAAAATTTTGGTGGATCACAAATTCATTTTTGATCCGTTTAACTTCACCTTTAGAGGTAATTTTACACCCAATATAGGCAAATCGCCATTCACGTTTTGACCCTTTATCTGTTCGTTTTCCAACAAACCAGTACGAATATTTTTTTCTTTGTTTTCATACCGAATCTGGGTTTCTGATTGGCTAATACTTCTTTTGTTTACCACTTGTATACAATCCGTGTACTATGAAAACAATTCCGAGGGTGAATGTCGCGAAACCCTGACCGTGACGTAACATTAGAGGCCTTGACGTTGCGTATTGATTCCGAAAAAAAATCCCCTTGAAAAATTACGAGAATGGTATAATTTAATAATACTTTATGTTATCAAATTAATAAATAGCATTTCATCACTATTTTAGAATTTTATCGGGTTATGAAAAAAAATGTGTTTACACACTTTTGTGCGAATCCGCTAATCAGGATTCGACCAATTTTGTTCTTAAAAACATTTTTCTAAGTTAATTTACTTCTTGAATTTCTGCAATCGTTCTGCAATCTTTGTATAATAGGCACTTATTGGCAATAAACCATATAGTGCGGTTATCGGAGGGCACCTGTTGATTTGGTAGCGTGATTACCTAAAAAAGTTATTTCAGAATTGGCTTGACGAGTTTATTCCCCCTTTTTAAATGAAGACAACTGGTACAATGACAGCTTTATAGAGGCTAAGTTTATGTGAAAAATATAATGGTTTTGGAACACTCAAGTTTCTTCAAAAGAATTTCGATGCATTTCTTTTGTTTGATATCTAATGTATGTTTTTAAATCTGATTTTGTTTGTTTTGATCTTCTCAAATACATTCTGTTTAGATTGGGAATGGATTTATTTCTTTCCGTCATTGAACTTCATAAACCGGCATGGCGCCGGGCGTGATCGATAGTTTGGCAAAGTATATTAAAAGTAAAGTCATACTTTTTTGTGATACATAATGAATGCATCGAAATTAATAATTGGTATATTTCATGTTTTGAATCTGTTTCATGCCACTATAGGATATATCCTAAATTGTATTCAACTCGATAATTTTGACGTATCTGTGAATGTACTTGGGCCCATGTTGTTTACTTTTGTTGCGAGATCGCCACATACATTTGATAAACTTAATGTAGGCTAGCATGAATGTGAATCGATCAATTTAAATATTAAACAATTAATTGTAACAGTTAAACACCTTCCCATTGGAGACGATTGCGATCGTATTGATTAACTTTATCCATTCGGGGCGAGATTCCCTGTTGGGTCGAGTTTAGCAAGCGGTCATGACCTATGTATTTCGGTCAAGTCGATCGGCGTACCAATGTGAACCGTTTGCGTTTTCTGTACATGAGTACAAAATTGTTATGGTTTAAATTGAACAGTACTTGTAAATTTTTGTTTTAAATGTGAGATGTTTTTTGATTTCACAATTATACAAACAAAGCAGTATTTTAGTAATAGGTTATACCATATACATTATTTGTTATAATTATTAAAATATTATAAAGAGTGTTCTAATCACACATTTTGTTTTTTTTTATTCATGCATGAATGCATCCGTGGCGGAGACTTCTAAAAGAGACGGAAGAGGACAGGACAAGCAACAGAGCCTGCAGAAGTTGAGTCAAGGTGACGTCGACAGTTGGGCCTATGTCATGGACGATTTCAGGACCTCTTGCAACATGGGAGTGGAACTGACCATTATAAATGCCACCTGAAGCTACCGGTAGCAGCAACCACCTCCTGTATTACAAGACCTGGGTACGTACTTTGGTGTAATGCCAACCCCCTATTGCAAGTGTTAATGATATGTTAAGCTTGTATGTATCTGTTTCAGTGAAGCATAAGATTACAAATGGAGAGTATGTTGTACTTTTAACAATTGTTGTTTATAACTCAATGGGACATTTCCCTTCGGGCTCAATAGGATATCTTTAGTTTGATGGGGAGCTTCTTATCAAACCAAAAAATTAAATATCCTAAGATTTTTGACATCAATAAATGGACAGATGCATTCATTAATATATAATATATCAGCATTTATACAGCAATGCACCCAGAACCAGTTGCATGGGTTGTAAAAATACATGCAGGTTGTTTGCCTTGGGGCTCAGGATGTGGTGGCATGGACTGGATCAAATATGACGAAGCAATATAGGTTATGAAAAGCTCTTAATAATTCCCAAGGGGCATGGGACATTATTGAACAATGAATTATACCTGTTATATATGCAGCTACGCGGCCCCCCCCTACCTCAGTCCAAAAAAAATCAAAAATTCTAACACCCTAAAATGTATTCGACTACAATTATAAAGGAAATTGTACATGCCCAAACTTGTAGCTACTAACACATATGTATTACGATGTAGATGGGGGGCATGCTAGTAATAAATTGTGTTAAAATGAGTACAGACAAACTCATATTCTTTCCGAAAAACAAACAACAATTACAAAACAGCAAAGACAGGTGGGAAACAAGCAAGAATCACAAACAAAGTGTGTGACATTAGGAAAGACACAAAAAATCACAGCTTCTTGGGGGATTTTTAAAATGGTTTAGAATTCAATATCAAGGCTTCAAGGATTCCCGAGAGAATCCAGAAAAATTGAAAGTGGCCTCCATATATCTAACACGCCACATGACATATCAGAAAATATTGCAGGAAGTAAGAATTAGGTAGAGAAGTAGGCTCCCTTGAAGAAAAATAAATGGCACAGTGGATATAGGTCCCCTATGTGTAGTTCCCAAAAGATGCAAAACTGGAGGTTAATTACTCACCTTTCATGGACTTCAGGTAAAAGTTTTCAATAGTAATATTGATCCTGAAACAGTTTCCTGTTAAAGTCACGACATTTGATAAAGTATGTTAAAATTAAAGGTTGGGAAACGGGACTTTGTTAAGGAAATTGATATTAAAATCCTCATTCCGTCTCCCAATCCATTCGGCAGATTTTTACGATACTCAGGATTTTAAGTATCAAGATAGGCTTTTTCTTTGATAGTGTATTTACCCATGGGGCGTGCTCAATTTCATGTAGTCTATTTACTTAAAAAAAAAAAAAAAAAAAACAAAATTCAACCAGTTATTGAATGAAGTAGTTAAGGAGATGGCAGTGAGCAAAGTCTAGATCAAGATTTGAACAATTTTATATTAGCTGGAGAAGAAAAATGTGATACATGTGGCTAGGCTCATGTCTTCTTTCCGAGAAACATCAATGAAATGTGTAGACATTATAGCTGAGGATAAATCAAGAGGTCTAACGAACAGTTTTTGTGTTTTTTCTTTTATTTGGTCTTGAAATTGACACAAATAAAAAGGTAGTCAGGTACCTTCGGAGAAAGAGTATCTCTCTGGTCAGAAATCGTGTAAAGTGTTGGAAACGTAAAACTGCATGAATTACAGTCTGGCTGAGATTATGTCTTGTTGTGCAAACGCTATAAGCCAATAGCTAGGACCTTTACACGGGCTATGTTTTAATGGCATTGACAGGTCATCCGGAACCCCTTTTATAAGAGTAAGAATATCTGAAGGATATTAGAGCAGACTTAAAAAATGTGGTTGCATTTTTGAAAGATTTATTTTAATGGGTCCTGTTTACTTTTGCGGAGAAGTTCTTGGCGCATTAATGTGGATTTAGCTGTGTACAGGGTTGTGCCAGGGAATTGTGGAATTAGTTTGTAGTTTCCTGTTTGGGGAAGTAATTGGATAGTTTTTCAGGTGTCCAAGTGATTTTGGCAGGGAAAATCCATCATGAGCGACATAACTCTTCTTAGAATTGGTGCTAATAATTATTTGGCAGTCTAAGTTTGGTCCTTATGAGTTCAAGTTTTTTTTTTTTTTTTTTTCTTCTTCTTGTGGTAGACAATATTAGCTTAGTAGCTATAGTTTTACTATACAGAATAACAAAACACCAAAAGATAACATCAAGTAATGCGATATATATGCATATATATGTCCTGATTAAAATGCTATTCACACTCTACAGTACAAGCTTTTATTGGTTTTGAGTTTTAATTGCAAGCTAGGTGGAGTCATGATGATCTTACTCAACAATTTTATTTGTTAAAAAAACTGTTGGACGGAATTAAGAAAGATAGTGATGAAGGTGGTGCCAAACCCAGATTACTTAGAACAGTAGACTTTGTTTTATTGCTACATTATTAAGGTATTTCCCCAATTCCCAGTAATGAGTATTTGTAGCTCTCAGTATATTCCATTACATATTATTTCCCTGGTAGTGAAATCCATAGTGATAGTAAACACATGCCATTCATCAGGGTTATAACCACTTTTGAAGTGTCACTTCAAAAAATTGCTTGCCATAATACACCTATCTTCTTAAAAAACTGATCAATTAAGCAAAGGTACTAATCATCGAGCTACAAATTGATGATGCCCATTATTGTACCAGTCGGTAATCTCGCAGATATATGGTCAGTTCGACATAGGGTCTAGCTCCTTACTATGTCCATTTTGGTGGTAGAAGACTTGACAATATATCGAATGTTTCTAGTGTCCCTTTAACAAAAAGCATTCCAACAGTAGGTACTGCAAAATGCAACATTCATTCAGAATTTAGTGCAACCACACCTACATCCCTATCTAAAATGTCTAACTGAAGCTATTATGGAATATGGTAAGTGGAAATCAAGTACTTACAAGAGATTACATAAAAAATACCAACTTAAAAAAATTTCAGTTTCCAAACCCTAGTTCCCCTCTCTGCTTTGAGGAATGATAAACACCTTGCAAGTTGCATTAGAAAGCTTCAGAACAAGTAATACATTCTTTCCAAATAATTAAGTCAGCTATTGCTATGAAATGAATGAAGGCATTTTTTGGTCACAGCATTGTACCGTGAAATGTGTCGCCATCTTATTTGGTTTTCGTTTGGCTGTGGGAAGCGTGGCTATTACCCTTTGGTGCACGTTCCTTTGCAGATTTCGCGGTAACATATTAATGATTTATATTGATTAATTGACATCATATAGTGATTATGGATTATTGCTGTTTATATTGACGTGAATCAGTTCGATATCTGTTTCCCCAGTATCACTGATCACTATTGACAATCTGATTGATTGATTGATTGATTGATTGAAATTTATTGTTTAATGTGGATTGAGGATGGTTCACAGAATCAATCAATTTATTTGATTGATGGCTTGCCATTATGGTCTATTGATGGACCGGGGCGGGCCATCTTAAATTGGTGGATTACTGTTTCTCCAGAATCTATCAATTAATTTTGTGTTGCAATTTTGATATGAATTTGTTTGATGGCGTGCCTATTTATGGGGTCTATTGATGGACCGTGCCGCCATATGTATTAATAATATCATTAAAGCTTGTGACCAATAAATCCCAAAATTGAAAATTCTTTGTTTTCTGTGCATCTAATGATAATAGCACTTATGGCAATAAACCATATAGTGGGTTATCGGAGGGCACCTGTTGAATTGTAGCGTGAGTACCCCCCCCCTGGAAAAAGTTATGGTCAGAAATTGCTGACGAGGGTTATTCCATCTTTTTGTAAATGAAGACAAACTGGTACAATTGACAAGCTTTGATTAGAGGCTACAGTTTATGTGAAAAAAATAATTGGTTTGAACACTAAATTTAATACACACTTTTGTGCGAATCCGTCTAATTCAGGATCAGACAAATTTTGTTCTTAAAAACCAATTTTTTTAAGTTAATTTATTTTTGTATTTTCTGCCAATCAGTGTATAATCATGTATATTTATAAGAACAAAGTATTTTTATTGAAAAATGAATGAAAATGTCAGCTCTCTTTAGAGTTTGATATACACGATGCTTACTGCTAGACTCGTAGGATATGCGTAATGTATAACGCAATCAAACTTTGCAAAAGCTGAGAAACATGCAAATACATTAATATAATTGTTTCTTGATCGCGTAAATAACTTTTGAAGAGAAAAGGTGAGAACTATTTCCTGATTTTAGAACTTTGATGTTCGATCCTAAGCTGCTGTTTGTCCATCCTTGTTCTGGTCATGGGTTGATCGATGCTGTCGATACCTATCCCGAAGGCGAAAGATTGTACTCTGTGGGGAAACACATTGAAGAGGTCGTGGCAACTGTTGTCTGCGATTAGTCTACTTTTAACAGACCGATGGCATTGTTCCGGTGGGCCTCATTTAGATGTGGCATAACTCAACCGTAATATTGTCAAAAATGTGTAACTGATTTCAAATCGAGAACCCCTGTCTTTTATAGGCTGTAAGTCTAAGTTTCATGTGAAAAGTATGCAGAATCGATTTATGCAATCGGAGAGAGAAAATGAAGCAAACCTAATTCGCCTTAATCCAAGACAGTCCCCGTAAATGACCTTCAATTAAAACCGGTTCGTATATAACACTTGATTTTTTTAAAAAGTATATTACATACATTGCATACCTACAAAGGTAGAGAAAACAAACAATAATTTATATTTACAATCTGAGTGTTTCATCACTATATAAATCAACCAACTAACAAAAACAAACATTTGCCTATGAAAACATTATAAATAAAACGATTCTCGTGAATCGGTCAGCAGATTTCAAACATCACACCAGTTTATATCAATTATAAAAATAGTCCCCCCACAATATTTTAATGTATAATCTTTAATGTGTTGTTTCTTGATATAAAATCAACTAAGGTTTACTGTAATAAGTCAATCAAATCTTATTTTAACTATTTTTCTTGTTTATCGCTTGTCATTTGCAAAACAAAAGTCGACCGGAAGGCAGAAGCTTGAAAACGCGACGTTGTGGAACGACTTTGTCATCCAGCTGTTCCATCAATCTCGTTTCTCGTTGTATATGGGTGTCATAATTTAAATATAATATAATAACCTTTCAATTATTTTCATATTTTTTTCTAATGCTAACGTGTTCCACTGGAAATGTAGATAGCTTCTGCTATTCATAGCCGCTATGGAAATAAGAAAATACATTCAATCCCTATAAAGCAATTTATGCTAAGTACACAGTTCTGCCAAACATATTGTATTGATCTAAATCTTCATACGTGTCATATAGGGATTGGATTTCGCTTTTTATGTTAACCATGCTTGTATGGAGCAATTCCGCTAAGAATATATTCTATGGGGCGCGTAAGTATGATGTAAATTGTATGAACGTCAATATATTGTATACATTATATACCACCACCAATTGAAGACAGCTGAAATAGGGACTTATAACCTCATTATAACAATATTCTAACATACATGTATTTAAAGTGAACAGTCGGGCAAGGATGGCTAAAGTCGGTAAAAATGTTGTGAATGTATACAGTATAATTTCTTATGGAATAGAAAAATAAACTTTCTCATCAAAATCTGTCTGCGTACGTAGAAATTAATTTACAGTATAGGAGTCCTAAAACGTCCTCCCAGCTGACTATGTCCGTGGTTACATTTCCACGCAGCCTCGCTTTCAACTTTTCTTTATTCCAATGGTTAGAACTGGGAAACGTAAGCAGAATTTAACCGTCGTATTAATATGTGAGAATTTTTGGAAGGCCAGTGAACGCATTTAGACTGGTTTTCTTTGTCCGACTATTAACTTTAAATATATTAATAAAATGAAATATTTTACCCCATTTTACTAAAGTTTTGTTCGGTTGTCTGCCTGTTCAGTGAATCACTATCTGGCTTGTAATATCCGTCAACCTCATGTGATCATTTAGCCATCAGCCAATCGCTAGGCAGGAAATTAGAAATATTAATCTTGCAAAACAGAAACTAATCCGATCGTCCAAATCCATCATAACGCTTTGGGTCATGATTAAGCCATACATAATTAAACTGTTTGTCTTCATTTTGCTTCAAATCGATATTTCCATAGCATTCAAGTAGGTACATAAAATAATTATTCCCCTTATTTAGAACGTAAACGACTGATTTTAACGTAACTCAGTTTGGCAATATAATCAATGTTGAACATATTAAATTAGTTAAAAATTCAATTAAATTAAAAAAAAAAAATTGTCTGTATAAATAGAATGTATGTGTGTTATTGTTGATAATACATTTGAAGTTGAAAATAAGTTTATTAAGGGTATAGAACAGGAAGATTTCTCGCCATACGAGAACATCATACGACTATATGGTTCACGAATAAGCCATGCATTATTAAATTTACGTATACAGCATATGAAAAAAGTGAACTGCGTGTTACAATATAGTTGTCTTGTTTAGCCCGTTTGGGACCGATTATAGCCATCTCAATTAGTGTTTTGTAACATTGTCAAGTTTAACACTCTGTTAAAAAAAGTTAGGTAACATGCTTGTGACATTTGAACGCGTGCTACTTTTAAAATTCGGTAAAATTTGACATATTTGGTATATTCCTAATAAATTGAAAGCTGTCTACTTTTACATCTTCAGTTGCTATGGTAACCAATTGAATTTTGCATAAAAAAATTAAATTATGGAAATTTTGATAATTTTTTGTCTAAAAATCTATAGAGCGCATTCTTGAACGAGCATAATATTTCTCGTGAATCATGTATTGGACGAGCATACATATTCTCAGTACATATTAAGTTTGTTCACGAATGCGCTCTATGGTTTCATTAATGGATGCATATTATGGATGGTGACAAAGGCAACTACATTGAGGTCAATGCTTCTCCAGCACTATAAACCAACATTATTTTGCGTGCAATTTACTTTCATAAATTCCGCGACCCCAGTAAATTCGCAGAAGTTAATGTACGGGAAACAATATCTTCATCGTGTACATTGGATTGGGTTTCCTTTCGATTTTTAAATCAGGGATTGTTAATATTTGCGAGCTTTGAAATGAAAACCGCGAAATTTGGTGACCAAGATATAATGTTGATCTACAATAACTTAATTCATACAATTATACAAATAAAACCATAAAGGAATTGATAAAACCAAGTGGAGAAACTATAACAGATGACACAGAAATATAAGAAGAGGAGAAATATTTTTTTGAACAACTTTACTCCACTAGAAACGTTGGCAATAATGAATCTCCTCTATTTGAGCATGGAAAAAAAATACACGAATCCGATAAAGAAAGCTGTGAAGGTCAAATTAAGATTGATGAATGTAGTAAAGCTCTAAAAAAATATGAAAAATGGATGAAGTCCAGGATCGGATGGTTTCAGTAGTGAATTTTATAAATTTTTTTGGAAGGATTTGAAATTGTTTGTGTGTAGAGCTATAAATTATGCATATAATACTGGAACTTTATCAGATTTTCAAAATCAAGGGGTTATAACTTGTATACCTAAAGAGTCAAAAGATAGAAGATTATTAAAAAACTGGAGACCCATTACTTTATTAAACACAGATTATAAAATAGCCTCGACAGCAATAGCTAATCGCATTAAAAATGTTTTTACCATCAATAATAAGTAATACACAGAAGGGTTTTTATGAAAGGCAGGTTTATAGGTGAAAATATCAAATTAATATATGATGTTATGCATGAATTAGAAGAAAGAAATATGTCTGGTCTTTTGCTATTAGCAGACTTTGAGAAAGCATTTGATTCAATTGAATGGAGTTTTATTCAAAGATCCTTAAAATCCTTCAATTTTGGTGAGTCTTTAATGAAATGGATACATATTCTATATCATAATGCAAAAAGCAGAATAGTCAATAATGGACATTTTTCATCCTTTTTTGAAGTACAACGCGGCTGTCGACAGGGGGATCCCCTAACACCGTACTTGTTTCTGATCGGTATGGAAATTCTGTCTATACAATTAAAACAAAATATTAATATCAAAGGTGTTAAAATAAATGAGCAAGAACATCTAATTGGTCAATATGCAGATGATGCCTTTTTATTCCTAGATGGTTCTCCTAGATCATTATCGAGTACAATAACAGAGTTTTAATAACTTTTATCTAGCCTCAGGTCTAAATTTAAATATACATAAATGTCAGCTCATATGGATAGGAAATAAAAGATATTCTGATGAGATCCTGTGTCCTGAGCATCAGTTTAATTGGTCTTTCTGAAAATTTTAAAGTGTTAGGGGTCCAGTTTTCACTCAATCTGTCAGATATCATTGAAATTAACTATAAAGAAAAGCTTTCCAAAATCAAAAGACTTCTTGGAATGTGGTCTAAAAGAAACCTTACTCTGTTGGGGAAAATCACCATAATCAAAAAACATTTGCACTACCTCTTATAACCCATCTTCTCTATACTCTGCCGAATCCCGATAGAAAATGGTTAAATGAAATCAATGCAGTGTTCTATAGATTCATATGGGGATATAAACCTGATAAAATAAAACGTAACACTCTGATTCTGGATTATGAGGAGGGTGGATTAAGGATGATTCACATTGAAAGTTTTATGAAATATTTAAAAATTAAGTGGATTAAAAGAATTTATAATGAAGATGGGGATTGGCAATCTCTAGCCAAGAGAACTTTTAATAAGTTTGGAGGTGAAAGGATGTGGAACTTAGGGAAAGAGAAACTTGAAGAAATAGCAAAGAATATTACAAATAAGTTTTGGAAAGATGTTACACTAGCATGGGCAGAATACAAAGGTAATGATTTATCCACTATTCTTGAAACTGATCTTCTTAACTATGTTCCTGTGCCACTCTTTAGACAATTTATTTTATATGAAAGAGAAGGGATTACAACAGTGAAAGATATTTTAAATAACAACTTAGAATTCCTATCTTTTAATGATATTAAAATAAAAATGTAATCAGCTAAATTTTTTGCAGTATTTCTCATTAGTGGGTAAGATACCTAAAGATAAATTAGATAAGGTGAGAAGAGAAAATGCAACAGGTAACAATGTAATTATAAACTTATTTCAGAATATTTTGAAATTAACAGATTTGAAATATGTATATAAATCTCTTCTGAGAAGTTATAAACACTTCCCTATTGAAAAGCAACACAAATGGATTGGAAAACTCCATATAGACCCAAATGAGGAATTAGACTGGAGGAAAATTTATACACTTAGTTTTAATATGACTATGGATACAAGAATTCAAAATCTACAATACAAAATTCTCCATAGAATTCTAACTACAAATACTTTTTTACACCAAATTAATGTAATTGATAATGATTCATGTACCTTCTGTAAGAACTCTCCAGAGACTATTGAACACTTACTGTTTTATTGTGGCAAAGTAGACAAAAATATGGAAAGAATTCAAAAGTTGGTTAAATAATATAAGCCAAAACAACATTCATACGGTAGGTGAAGATTTGGGAATAAGAGATATACTATTCATTTGTGAAAACGGACCACCTGTTATTAATCATTTGATATTAATAATCAAATACCATATTTATAACTGTCGCTTCAGGAAGACCCAACCAAATTTTGAGAGCTGTAAGAAACAGTTTTGTAAAATAAAACAAATTGAAAAAATAGTGGCCACTGAAAATAACACTGTTAATGAATTTAACCAAAAAAATGGTTCCCCTTAACTATTTAACTACTTTATTATTATTTTTTTTTAATTTTTTTTAAATAAAAAATATCTGAAAAACAAACATTTTTTTTTTATATTATGGGCAACTAGATATTTTTCTTGTGCTAAAAAAGGTGTTGTTTATGTTTGTGTTATTTTGTTGTTGTTTTGTTGTCTCCTATACATGTGACATATGTGGAACTATCTATGTACCAATTATGATTACAACAAAATTAGCTCTTCAAGAAGGTCAATATCTCATACTACCCTAGCCAACAAATTGTAAAAAAATATCTAAATAAATATAAATATAAATATCTAAATATCTAATATCTAAAGAAAATGTGCTTATGATATATATGAACCTTCTTATGTATGAAATCTTATAAGGATTAATTCATTGGCTTTTATTAAAATTACACATATACAATGCATGTATGTATATATGGTATGTGTGAATATATGTATATGAGTTAATTTAATTTCCCAAGATTGCATATGCAGAATTGTTTTACTTCTTAATTTTTATTAACCAGTTTCAACTGACCCTTGTGGAAACACAATGGACTTTTATGGGTCATGTTGCTGCTGAAGATAAAATAATGAGTTACTGCTATTGTGAAAAATTTATACATGTATGTGTTAAGTCTCTGTATTAGGGCACAACAGTGCGAACAAGTATATGTATAAATACATGTAATAATATGTGTGCTGGTATAGGAAAATGAGAAATGGAACAATTGTTTTAGTTGCACATATGTCGAGTGCTATAGATATATATGTAGTGTTTGTTTTTGTTTGCTTTTTGTTTGTTTTTCGTAATGTCTAAAGTCATGTAGTTCATAATGTAAGTGTGCCATACATATATGTATTTTTTTAAGGTTCCCAATTGATGATTGATACTATACCTAGCGTCTCTTGTACACATACATGTAAGCAGTTGTATCAATTGATCCTATCTACAAATGTTACAAACTTGTCTGATTCTTTTTCAGTGCTCAGTTCTATGTCACTAAAATTTTAACAATTGTGATATCAAAATCAAGGAATATGTGACATAGCATATATATAAATGATTACCTGTATGAATAACAGAGAAATCTCTCACTTATTTTAAATTTGTAGATATATATTTGTGCTCAACTTTATGCCACAAGAATTTTAAAAAATATGATGTCATAATTAACAAATAGGTGACATAACATAAATAATATAAATGATTACATGTATGAATACAAGAGAAAACCCTTTCACTTAATTTAAAGTTATATATCTACTGTATATTTGTATTTGTATGAATGAGTTTGGAGAATGAATGGAGCAAATCAAATGTGATGAATATGAAAGCGATCGAGTAAAAGGAGTGAAAGAGACCTCCTGTGAGAGGCTATATGTTGTAAGAAGGATGAACCCAGGGTCCCAACCCTGGCATCCCTCAAATTTGCTGGGGAATAAAATCGATTTTGAAACCTTAAAAAAAAAAAATAACTTAATTCATATGCAGCCTTATTGCAAATTGTGAACTTAAAATACAAATGATACTACGACAATATCTTTGGCAAGAAAATAATTTATTTATTTGTAAAAAAACCCCTAAAACATGAATTGAAATACCCCACCTAGATACTACATGTAAACCTTTATTGCATAAGGTATAATGAATCCTTTAAATGATGGATACAAACTATATACATAATTGTTGGTTTATCTGGTTATATGGATCAATTGATTTATATTATGTTTCACTTCATGAACGGTCGAAATCTTTCATTAACCATCTCATGCTAATTTCACTGTAAAGTTATGTCGCTTAAACATTTTATATTTGAACATGGAAATGTAACTTGATGATTTAGCTCCCCAAAGGCATATGCCGGCCTATAAGAGAGCCGAAATCTAGAGATCATATATTCCTGATTTTGAATAAAGCGCCTTCAATCACCGCCATGTTCAGTACCTTCGTATTTTGTCAGAATTTCGAATAAAATCACGTGACTGACGTCCACACGACCTGCACGTGGTGATCCAGGTAACCAGCGTAAGCGCACATGTGTTTGTTTACGTATTCCTTCTGGTTAATATAAACAAATCGTGCTGGTATATGTCCACAGAGCGTTAATTTGAAATATCTAACTCAAACATTGCCGTAATTCAATATTATGTGTATCAAATATTGTAATTTGCGAGCTTTATTTTCTTTGTAGATCCAGTCTGCTGAGGTCGACCACATGTTTTGTATACGAAAAATTGTTGACATTTTCGCTTGGTTTCACAACTCTCGTGTTACTTCGAGATTGTCGCGACGAAGTTCAGAAGAGTTCGGAATGATTTGGCATCTTTCGAAACAATTTTTTACATGTACACGTTAAAAAGATTTTTTACTTTTATGATTAGAAATACTGCAAGTGCTGCAAGTTTTAAAAAAGTGGTAAAATTAGCAAAGAAAATTTAAACCTCAGACAGACGGAGAAAAATGTGTAAAACACTTAAACAGTTTTCACTTTGACAAAAAAAGCGAAATCGATAGATCATACAACTTTAAACGTATAAAAGAAATATGAGAAAATTAATTGGAATAATATATAAGAAGAATACGGCACAAAGACGATATAAATAGATGGAAATACAGAAATGATCATCTTTATGTAATAAAAGTAAATTGGAACAATGGTTTCAAAGATAAAATTTTACATAACGCGAAATGTTGAATGAAATCCTTCTGAGTTATATTTAAAAACTAGCCTCACAGAATTTATTTTCAATCTTTATAATGTTTGTGCTGTGTTTTAATGTATGAGATAAATATGTGACGAAATGTCCACTACTCAAATCCTTGATTTGTGATTACAATGAAAACCAACGCGAGAATGCAGTGAAGTAAACAAAATAAATGTTGACGTAGGATAAATGTATCCAAATTTCTTATGATTGGCAATTCTTGAGGGAAACGTGTATTCCTGATATAAACGCTTTATTTCGCTATACCGTAATCAATACAAGTCCATAACCATGTCTTAACGTCTTTCACAGATAATGAGATACATGTAATTAAAGTCGCAATTCCAAGAACGTATAGTCCTCGATTTCACAATCATGACAATGATGTGTCCATTGTTGTTCCATCAGATAAGACCAAGTTTTCCGACAATCGACTTTCTAAAACCGAGTTCACACTTTCGAGTCCTTCCTTGGTATTTATCTTCACCAGTTCCGCATGACTGACAATGTTTAGTCGCTCGTACTACTTTGAAAAAAAATCCAGCATGGATACTTCGCTTGTTAATAAGTTTGTCTACATAATATAGACGACTACGCTATAAATACATTCCTTTTCGACGATAGAGCGAGGGAAGAAAGAGTACAAGTTGATTTGATTGTTGATGGATATATGGTATAGTCTGTGTATACCTCTAGTTTCTCTTACTGACTGCATTATTACGCGGTGTTTGCTCAATATCCACATTATTTATTCGTTCTGTAACTCAGTATGGCCTTTACAACACTTTAGATTAATGCACACAAATAGAACAACGAGTGTTTGCCGGACATTCAAACTCGTTTTATCGCCGTTCACAGATCACAGACCACCTCATCTCACAACCAGCAGAACGTATAATCCCGGATAACAAACTAAGACATGTATGGTGACTGTGGGTTACAGTTAAAGAATTGACATCAGCGTAGGTTCCGTCAGAGAAGACCCAGTTGTTGCCAACTTTCTTGCCATCAATGGTATACCTTATGTCTGAATTCACGACTGAGAGAACACTGTTTAGTCTCTGTGTGGTGTTTATCTTCACAAGTTCTGAGCCCTCAGATCGACAATAAGCCAGCGCTTCATCCACTATTATTGACGATTCTACCGGCCTAAATACAATACCGGCAGAGGAATCGTTAATGTAATTTTCAACACACCTCAATCTTGGTGTTGTCCATTGTAGGTTTGGTTTGCAGACACTCGTTGTCGATGTTCCTTCGAGAGCAAAATACCCTTCATTACAGATGTATTTAGCTTTTGATGTTACAAATAAAATGTCAAATGACCGAGTTGAATTTGGAACCACCGGCGGTTCACCACAATATTGACCAATACATTGTGCTATTCCGTTAGACATTGTAACACATCCGCAACCTTTGTCACATTGGTGATTTGCACAAGGACCTAATCCAGTCATTGTAATATTGGATTTAACAATAAAATCTTTATTTCCTTCGGCTAGATAATTTGTTCTGTTCATCACACTAATATGACATGTCAGACTACTCAGACTAAAAACTACCCCTTGACATCCAGCGGACAGGAGGCATTTCCGATAACACTGTTGAAGACCTATTGAATAAAACGACGCCATACGTGTCACATTCACGGAATATCGATCATCGAACATTTCACAAATTTCTGAAAGAATTTCTGCCACAAGTAAAACCACAATAATGAATTTCACTATCACGAAATAAGGAATGACCTCCATGTTGGGTTTTCTGCCCGTTCAGTGAATCACCATCTGACTTGAAACATCCGTCACCCTAATCAATTAGCCATCAGCCAATCGCTAGACAGGAATCATGAATATTAATCCTGCAAAAGAACAACTTCTCCGATCGTCCATATCCATCAAAACCTACAGATCATGAAGAAGTCATACATAATTAAACTGTTTTTCTTCATTACGGTGCATACATAAATGTTAATTGCACAATAACGACCATTTTAACCACACAGTTTTGGTAACAATCAATTCTGTACATATTCTACTAACTTAAAATGGATTTCTGCCAAAATAATTGATATGTGTGTCATTGTTGATATTATGTGAAAATACGTTTATCAGGGGTATAACACCGGGAAGTTTCTCGCATTACGAGTACATCTTACGACGATATGGTTCATGCGCAAGCCATGTATTACGCGCGAGTTACGTATACAGTATATGAAAAAGTGAATTGCGTGTTATTCATCTTGTTTAGCCCTTTTAGGACCAACTATAACCCATCTCAGTGTTTCGTCACTATAGTGTTAACTATTGATTGGTCACGCAATTAAGTCTAACATTATGTTAAATAAACATTCTCGTGACACGTCTATGCGTATTCTTGTTAAAATTCGGTATAATTAGGAATACCAAGTGTGGAAGCAAAACCATTATCTGAGTCAATCATCCGATTGTATGGTTTATCGGTTCATGAATAAGCCATACATACCTTGAATGTACTGGGATATTAAAATGATGGCCGGTTTTCACACGTTGATCCTTTTTCCTGGGAAGTTTCAGCGCTTTTCACCAGATTCTTCTTTGACTTTATTCCTTCATAAATAAAGAGTTTATACGGAAGCGATTACATAAATTACACATAGTTGACGTACTAAATCAGTACATTATTATAAGAAAATCGAGAGAAAAATATACATATTAAAGGGAAAAAGATTCAATACATCTATAAGGAAAAATGATTAAATTCAATCACTTTATATGATATAAATGTAAAAATGTACACATATTTACTGAAACGCGAATTCAGCATCTTTCACAGAAAAGCAACAACAAACGTAAGCGAATCTTGTAGAATACCCATCATCCAATTCCTGTATATAATCAGGGATGTACCATAATAGAACACAAATAAATTCGTGTCTATCTAAATCGTCTGATTTTACGTATAACTAAACTGGATAATTGTTGACAATATTTGTGAAGAATTCATCAAGCAGATCAAATAGATCTTGATGTCTACAATTAAGTAAGCAATGGGCTAAAGCATCATGAGATATCACACTACATTTCGCACATAACAGCTCACAACGTGGGCTTAGCAACCACATATTTGATAAGTGTTTCCAAAAAGAACAAAGAGACGATGGATGAAGTGATCCATGCAAACATTTAATCGACTAAAATCATCACAATTGCTAAGGCGCACATGCAATTCAGATTGTTCTTTCCAATAAATCACATTTTAAACAAATAATTAATTTCAAAGACTGTTTGGAAGGGAATAAACCGTCTTCCAGAAACATGTTCAGGTCTTCTTCTAGTATTAAAAATGAGAACCCAGATCTCGTTAATGACACCTTTAGTACTTTTATAAACACCGAGGTGTTTCTGGTATAACCTTAACAGAAATAGCTGTTTCACAGCAGCTGAAGATCTCCGACGACACAAGTAACCAAAAATATGAACTTTAGACTATTCGATTTTTGCCTTCAAAGAAATAAGGCCTAACATACCAAGTGCCATGTTCGATCTTGTTCTTAAAAGAAACCCCTGAGTGACTTTGGCACAAAAATGACGAATTATTTCAAGCCGCGACCAATCTATCGATTAATGAAAACCATAACTTTGAGCCAAATAAACTGCACGGAAGTGTGATAGAGCTTCATGTACCAAAAATGAGGTCAAAGAGCTGCTAATATGAGGCTGAAAGCCATCTTGTAGCCGATTAACGACAAACAGTTTAGTGGACTCAAGTTTCTTAAGAAGAAGTTTTTTCATAGACTTTTAGAGTGACAAGAAGTAAAGATATCATTCGATAACTGTTTGGATCATTTTTAGGTTTATTGCTGCCCTTATAAGCGTACTTATGATACCTTTTTTCAAACTCACATTGAACAGCTCCCGAGATACACAAGCAAATAACCTTTTTTTTTTTTTTTTTACAGTACAAATATTTTATTCCCCCAGCTGTGTATGATGTGTATATACATTTGTGGCATTGCAACAAATGTATATACACATCGGTAATTTGGTGAGAGCTGCCAGGGTTGGGGTGCCCTGGGGTCAACTCCCCGAACAATAATGTCCTCGCACAGGAGGGCTCTCGCACTGCATGCATCAATTTAAACAATAAATATATTTTTTTAGATCCATTATAGTTAAAGGGAAAAAAGGAAAAACTTTTTTAAGAAAATTACTTGTGTAATGAGTATTCTGTTCACATTAAGATTTGGAATTTAATTGTTTTGGTTTAATGTTTGTAGTGGAGTGAATAAAATATTTGTATAAACAAACAAAAACTAGCACAAATAGACACACACACACACACACACACACACACACACACACACACACACACACAAACACACATACACACACACACACACACACACACACACACACACACACACACACACACACACACACACACACACACACACACACACACACACACACACACACACACACACACACACACACACACACACACACACACATATAAAGAATAATAGACAATACACAAACAAACCAAAAAAGATTCAAATCATACATATTTAAGTACTACAACATAAAAACATCATACAAACATAGATTGGCATATTTCAAGAACTATTCAAAAATATATTTCCAATTGATCCATATTTGATCAAATTTCTCAATACATCCATTTTTAATTGACAGCTTTTTTTCAACATCATATTTTGTTAACAAAAACTCATCCAAACCTTGCATATTTATGTTTGTTTTTTCTTGAACAGAAAAAATATAAAATATTAGTTTTATTGAAAAAATTCAGTCTCACCATACAGTATTTTTCTTTTATACCACTTATTAGCATATATTTTTCATACCTTGCAAAAAGATTTTTGACAATACCAAAAAACATGTTCTATGGTTTCAACTTCTGTATTACAGATATTACATATATTATTTTCAGAAATATTTATAATTTTTAAGTAATTATTCAAAGGGGGTATACGGTGCTGTAATCTATACTGGAACCATTGTATTGATGTATCTTTGGTAATTAGAAAAGGTATTTTATATTTTTTTTTTTTTCCAGTGTATGTTTCTAAAGACAGCTTGTTGCTTCCTTTTCTGCTCTGATGTTATCAAAACTTTATTTTTTTCAATTAAACAAAGATACATGTCTTTACATCCCTTAATACCTTTAAATAAAATATGAATATAGCTAGGTATGAATGGTCTATCTAGTTTATTTAACATACTAAGGTTTAAATTTAGATTCTTACATATTTTCTTGATACAACTGCATATACTTCGATAAAGCAAAAAATTTTCTGATTCTATACCGAATCTTTGTTTGAAATCATTAAAAGAAAGAAAATTATTCTCTTGGTCTAATAAATCACAAATATATCGAACACCCTTATCAAACCATTTTTTCTTAAAAAAGGAATTACTATCAATGCAAAAAATAGGGTTGTACCATAGAGGAAGTCTTAAAAATTCTGAAGAAGTTCTCACCTGTACTGCTTCAGATACCCTAACCCATGCCTGGAAAACATGCATCCAAAATGTATTATTTGTTTTATGGTTTTTGATAAAATCAGTTCCTAAATCAGATACATATGCTATTGGGAAGTGTTGTGCTTCAAAAATATTAATTTTTATTAAAATAGCATTTTCTATTACTAGAAGTAAGAGAGTTTTTTTTTATTATACAAATAAGATCAGATGTAAAAGTTTCAATGTCATCACCTGTCACAATTTCACGTCCCAGTAAACAAGATCATGCAATAAACGTTTAAACATTACTGCGATAAATATCGACGTTATTTTATCACCAGATGTGATCCACTTGAAAGACGTTCTTTCAAGACCCTTTGCAGAACAGGTACATGTATATCGCAGAATATAGCTCTTTGATTAGATACATCAAGGAAACTGTCGCCCGAAACTCTACATTTACTTACCAGGTCAGTCTTTCCTGTCTATCATGATATAATCCACTAACGACATGGTAAGAGCGAATTTCTACTTGTTTTTTTATTTTCTATTTCACGTAGAAGACATAATTTAGAAATTAAAGAACGCACTTTAAACTATAAATGTGTATGAAATAATAATTGTCTAGCATAAACTCAAAGAAATGGACTCAAAGATTCGAATTTCTCTGTGTCCACGCTGGGCCTGGATTCTGGAGTGCCGCGTATGCGAATCCTATGATTTCGGACCATTTGTTGACGTGATGTGAAGTCATGGTTCTTTCTGCTCATCTCCGCTTGGTGAATATTTTGACTGCATTCCATAGTTTTTAATTTTCAAAGTATTATTATTATTATTTAAAAAATAATAAAAAATGTTTAATTACTCCTGTTGTGCATTTGCATTAGTTAAATATATATTTACTGGGAAGAGCAGTACCGGAACAACGCACAACCGGAACAGGTAAAATTGAAAGTACGACAAAAATGCATGCAGGTTATTGATCTCAATATGTACGTTACCGGAAAAGAGCTTCGCTCTTATTAACGGCAGTTAACTGGTTCATCTCCCATAAAACGATGCAATATGTATCCGGCTATATGGTTCATAGGTTCACGGATATGCCATATATACATTGAATGTACTGGATTATCAAAATGATGGCCGGTTTTCACACGTTGATCCTTCTTCCTTGGAAGTTTCAGCGCTTTTCACCACGTCCTTCAGAGGTTTATCTTGCCCAATTAGGACCGTTCGACTATCGCCTGGAAATGGAAAATGACGTTTGAATATATGTAGGGAATACATATATACATATGTATATAATTACACTTGCTAGGCTTGGTCACTATACGCAAATACTAGCCGAGTTTGTTTACTATAACTGCATGGTAATATTGAACTTTGAACTTGCGTATGAAGATGTTCTATGCAACGTAAAGGGGCTACTTTTAAAAAAAAGAAACACATGGCTTTGTTTACATTTTGACGCAACATTACATGTATATTGTTGTTTTTCATAGTGTATTGGAAAAATGTAAACAATACATATATGTTTTATATTAACATATATTACAAACAATGTTTAGAATTAACAATTGTATAAAGAATCAGGAAAAAATATTCCGACGTGCACTGCTTTCATTTTAGTTGAAAATGATAGATGTCAAAAGTAAACATTACCTCTGTATCTATCTTTGGGGGTGGACGGTTGTGAGGCCCTCTGACAGAGGTCAGTTATAAACAATAAACATATTCTCTTGTCTTTGTTCTTTGAGAATTTAATCATGTGTATCATAAAACGTGTACCTTGACAATTACGCGTCACCACAAATACATTGTATCCATCGAACACAAGTGAAGATGTTCCATCTACTGATGAATCTACCGTAAATATATAATCACATGACCCCCAAGGATGTAATATCGTCAAGTCAGACGACAATCTCAAACACATCGAGCTACTTGAACACCGGTGCTTTGACAACTTCGGCAAACTCCAGTGCGCAAGCGTGCGTCAGCTTCGACTCGCTGCACAATAACGGTCAACGAATTCACACATGTGGTCGAGTACAAATACTTTATGTTATTACGCTATACGTGTATATTAACTTAAAGCAAAACATATATATATTTAGATATCTGATCTGATTTAATAAAATTATCTCTGAAAGTTACTTTGTTTGTCATGTTTATTTTACACTAAAATATTGAACTTTTTTGTCGTCGCGGATGAATAATTCTTCTTTACGTTAAGAGTCATTATTCGCTGTTCAATTGAGTAAGCTCCTCCCACTTTTTACCGACTTTTATTGAATAATTACGTCACTTTCAAATGACGATTTTATTGCATGAAATATAAATAAAAAGTCGCATGAGTCTAAATATAGGGATTGGATTTCGCTTTTATGTTAAACATGCTTTTATGGTGCTAACGCGCCCCTTAGAATATATATTCTTAGAGGAATAGCTCAATACAAGCATGGTTAACATAAAAGCGAAATCCAATCCCTATATGAGACATATACGTAATATTTAATAAAATGAAAATAAAAATGATCTACGCTACACATATTTTTGTGCAATATCTCCAGCGCAGCGCCAGGAGTCAACAAAACAATTAAAATTGTTTTGACAGTAATTTGATCCTTAAATAAATATGTATTGCCTAATTCTTTTGATGTGTATTTTATCACGCCACTAGTGTTATCCCATTTATTATGTCAAGAGTAGAAAATCAGAACTTGACACTACGTGACGTCAGAATTATAGGTCATCGTGTCATAATAGAAGTCTTCTCAAGTTTTTTTTCAACAAAACATTGCCAAGTAAATCTGTCGCCAAAATATAAATTACTGTAGTTATATGATAAACTTGACGACTGTTTCTAAATTAGAGCACGTGTTTTGTCAATTAGTAATAAACAATTGAAGAATGTTCCGTGTATAATAATTGGATTATAAGGTACTATTTCATTCGTTAGAAAATAAAAACATGGGATAGTGTTGTTCGTTACCACAGAAGCTTATAATCCACAGATAAATTGATTATATATACGAACCCTTTGTTATCGTCAGACGGGACGTGTATAAAGTGCGTCCTCGCTCAAAAATGGAAATGTCTAGTAAGAACCTAAAACAAGCCCTACACATATTTACAGGTAAGGGGTTTGTTTATGTATTAGTATGGGATACAGAGTGGACAACTGCTAGGTGTATATATACATGACTGAGCGCACGTGTGTCGATTCACGCGCTTTATATAGGGGTCTGTAGGCGTATTGTATCCAAGCAGAGTTAAAACAAAATGGCTTCTGCCCGTCCTTAGAAACGCAAGGGGCTGTCTCAGAAACGAATTATGAATAAAAACACTTCATTATTTTTCTTTAATCTCATTTGTATATTTTTATCTTGCATTGTCAGCTTTAAGAATAAATACAAATCCAATACGCGCTGATTATATTCCACTGTTGGTCGGATGCTAATCAATGAAAATAATAAATAAATCAACAAATGAATTATGATTCCCAAATCAGCAATAAAAGCAATGCGTCTTGTTAAATATTTATCTTAATTATATCTACTATTTTTTCATGAATATGACATAGATATGAGGTTATTTACAAGGTGATAAGCATATTGAATACGACGTATTTTCAGAATGCTCAACATAGTATAAGAAATATTATTAACGATAGTATTGTTTTGAAATGCCATTATTACATGTATTTTTTTCATATTTAATTACATAAAATTTGAGTTACATGAATGATATAGTAGTAAATCTGCATTTTTTATATTGAATGGCGGATTTCATCGTCATTGAACATATCGCGATTTCAATTGTGACTGAACGCCTACATTATTTGACCCAATTAGTTTCACTGTATTACAGTATTTTTAAATTGGTAGGTTCATATCTGATCACAAATTGTTATGTATATTGAATCACTATTTACAATAAAAAACCCTTTATAGTTATGTGTTCAATCAGTCACAAAGTGTCCTCACTACATACGTTCTTATGAGAATTATTAGCGCATCTCGGAAACACACACATACACTTATAGAATATACCCGATCCGCTATCTAAAAGATTAATGAGACACTGAGATAGTTCCAGTGATATGTCCGATATGTGGATGTCTTCATTCCTTCTCCTCGGATCAATAATGATAACAGACTTTTCTAGTTCTTAAATGTGCAATTTCTAAACAGCTGCCGGTGTCCAATTCCGCCCTGAAATATGATGCTTGACTATAATAGCATTGTGAACATTAGATATTGATTGCTGATTATCGATAACCACAACTCTGTAATCGCTCCACGTTGTTTTCCTATCAAATAAATGTAATCATAAACCTGAATTATGTTCTTTGTACTCCTGAATTTGAGAATTTAAAATCAATAGATGATGTAGACAAAGTGAACAAAATGGTATATTTGTCATATAATCGTCATTGCTTTTTTATCACGAAATCGTTATACATCATATGTTCACTGTAAGTGGCATGTGTCAGGTAAAATCTAGAGAGGATTTTAATTTGATACCGTACCAAGCAAATCGTAAAACAAAACAAAACAAGAAATCATATTTTCATAATTCAATGTGAAAGGTTCTAGCATCATTCACATCTCTCAAAAAATACAGTATACTTAAATGTGTTTCAAAATGAAACACAAACAATTTGAAGAGATGTGGCATCGATATTTATGATCTCATTAAATACATTTTAACACAAATGTCTTTACGTTTACGACATATTACTTTACTTGATTATGCTGTATTATTACATGGTGTTGGCTCCATACCCACATGATGGTTTATTCATTCAGTATCGTAGTATGGCCTTTACAACACTTTATATTATGGCACACAAATAGAGCACCGAGTGTTTACCGGACATTCAGTCTCGTTTTATCGCCGTTCACAAATCACATGCCACTTATACCTACAATCTGAAGAACGTATAATCCCGTTTACCAAACCGAGGCATTCATGATGATTTTTGAAAATAGTTATAGAACTGACGTCAGCGTCAGTTCCGTCAGAGAAAACCCAGTTGTCACCAACTTTCTTGCCATCAATGGTATACCTAATGTCTGTATTCACAACGGAGTTGACAATGTTTAGTCTCTGTGTGGTGTTTATCTTCACAAGTTCTGAGCCCTCAGATCGACAATAAGCCAGCGCTTCATCCCCTATTATTGACGATTCTACCGGCCTAAATACGATACCGACAGAGGTATTGTTAATGTAATTTTCTAAACACCTCAAACTTGGTGTTGTCCATTGTAGGTTTGGTTTACAAACACTGGTTGTCGATGTTCCCTCGAGAGCAAAATACCCTTCGTTACATGTGTA
The DNA here is from genome assembly GCF_041381155.1 of Argopecten irradians. NCBI lineage: Eukaryota > Metazoa > Mollusca > Bivalvia > Pectinida > Pectinidae > Argopecten > Argopecten irradians. Next base: position 16,662 of record NW_027187631.1, on the reverse strand, counting down.
GTCAGCTTTTGATGTTACAATTAAACTGTCAACTGAATGAGTTGAATCTTGAACCACCGGCGGTTGATCACAATATTGACCAATGCAATGAGCTATTCCGCTAGATAAGGAAACACATACGTAACCTTTGTCACATTTGTGATTTGTACAAGGACCTAATCCAGTCATTGTGATATTGGATTTTACAATAAATTCTTCGTTTCCTTCGGCTAGATAATTTGTTCTGTTCACCACACTAATAAAACATGTCAAACTACTTAGGCTAAACACTACCCCTTGACATCCAGTGGACAAGAGGCATTTGCGATTACACTGCTGAAAACCCATCGAAGAAACCGCCGCCATATTTGTCACATTAACGTAATGTCGACCGTCGAAAAATTCACAAATTTCTGAAAGAATTTCTGCCACAAATAAAACCATAATAATGAACTTCACTACCACGAAATAAGTAATAACCTCCATGTTCGGGTTTCTGTCTGTTAAGTGAATCCCCACCTGACTTGTAATATTGTGACGTGAGTTATTAACCTTTAACAAATTGTTAGGCAGAAACGGATACATTAAGATAAGCAAGGGCAAATAACCGGAACGTTTCCCATCATACGAGTCTATAATATGACTGTGTTAAATAGTAAGTCATACATAATTAAACCGTTTGTGCGATATCAATGTTAATGTATAGCTATATAAATGACAGCAACCAACCAACATATACACTGGGCAAAGCTTTAATAAACAGTTACACATGAAATAATTACAAGTCAATATTCCATTGACTAGGAAAAATAAAATTAGTTAATTGTACATGTAGAAAAAATTGAAAACATGAAATGTCTGAAAAAAACCTTTACCCAAGCCCTTTTAAAAGGTATTTAATGGCCCATCGAGCGTAATCCAATGCTGCATGGAGCTATGCGTTGTAACAGCGTGCACATGGCTGTAAAACTGTTTTTTAGACTACTAAGAGAGAACATGGCAAGGGGTAACTCTAATCGACATGAACGGAAATTAGCCCCAGAGGCCTACATATATTTACAATCTCACAAAACGTTTTTTTTCAGAATTATCATTTTTTAAAAGGTTTGGTACATGTTGGTTGGACAATTACGTAGCAACATTATTTAACATTAATGTGGGTGGGATATATGTAGTTTCCAGTCTGTTTTATCAGAAGGAGACAATCGTGTCTATCTGAGCAATCCGTGGAGCACAACTGAACAAAGATATCATCGCCCACGTAAATGATAATCACGATGGTAAATATATTTAACATTTTCTGTTTACAGGTGGACATATATGAAATGAAGTGAAAATTTAACAACATCGTTCTTGTTGTTATAATTGCACTTTTGGCCAGTGAGGGATAATTTAAAAATAATGACATGTTCTATCTCTGGTTTTGAATGGCCGCAGTGTGTTGATGCATTTCCGTCCTCTACAATTGTAGGAAGTTCTCATATTGTTTTTGCAGTAGGTTGTTAGTGTTTGTGGGTCGCATCTTGTCTAGGTGGGGGACACTGTGCGGACTTTGCTTTTTTTCTTTCTTAGCTTACCTCTCTTGATGCGCTTCAGTTGTTTTTTCCCTAAATTACCTCCCCCTGATTGGCCCTTTAAAACTTAGTGGTTTTTTTTAATTCTTTTTCTTTTAGTTCGAGTTCGTGAACTGGATACTTACAAATTCGAAATGTGTGCATCTTACTTTTGGCTTTAAATTTTTTAAAACCTTTTTGACGGACATCATGTCAACAGCTACAAATTGGAATATTCTGACGGATCCCGAGTAAATAACAGTTTTCTCGGTTACAAGGGTAATACTAATGGATGTATCGGCATCATAAGCCATGAAATGCGTACCATTACCTGTAATCATCCCTATCGGTTTGTTTGTGAACGTCGATAGAAAAGACCAAGAATATTATTCAGGTTATTTCGTGCATTTATCTGATACGAAAACAACTTGGAGCGATAACAGCGTTATCGGTATCAATAATTTCATTCCACGTTTCACGATGGCTATGGAACTGTGCAGTGTCAACAAGAAAACATTTTTACAGAATCATAAAAGTGTAACATTACCCGTGATCTGACACGTATAACATATACCATGATGTGACCTTAGCGATACGCTTAGAATATGCCTCCATCCAAATGCGTTTACACCACCTTTAACGCAATCAAACACTGTTAAAGCCCTATATGTACATGTACATAATTTGTCTACTGTTGCATGTTCGTCGTCAAAGTTAAAACGGTGTTGGTTATCAAACTACGATAGTCAAGATGACGGAGGTATAATTCCGCATGTTGAACGTCATTTGATTAAAAAATAGCAATGCAACAATTAAGAACTCAAAAGAAGTTTCGCTGTCAGAGTATTGATGCAGTGCGAAGTGGAATGAACCACCACCATTTTTGATTTCCAGTCAAGGACAATTAGATAGTCAAGGTATGACTGCTGACAACACTGCTTGAAATTACCCTGAACTGCTGAATGTATGCAATAGATGTATTGGCTTGAGAACATGATATAGATCCAAAAACTGGGTTTCTATATCCACAACTTCCATTCCCTTTTTTGGAGGATAAACAAGTTGTAGCATGGTGTATATTTGAATGTGAAAGATGAGGATAAAGCTGGATATTAATGCTCGGGGAATGCTTTCTCCGGGAATCTCCTTAATTTGTTCGAGGGAACTTTGTTTACCTTTCATTGTAGACTTTCATTATCTTTTCATTCTATACTGACAAACAGAGTATTGCCTATCGCCTAATGATTCGTCGTAGACACCTATGAGACCGAAAACGTCTTTAAGTTTAACAAAATGGTGTAATTGTAAAATATAAACTAAGTAAATCTATTTAGATTATCATATGAGGCAACGTCTTATCGAAGCGTAAAGCAGAAGTAGTCCCGGTCTGATACTGAGTTTATATTCATACCTCATACGACATTCCGATTACGCATTTTTTCCGTTGACTATATACGGATATTTGTAAATATATATTTATAACGTTGCTATGCAGCGTCTGTTTGGTAAAAAGTATCGCGCATTTTCCGAATGATAGTCTGACAACATGTTTATCGTATCATTATAATTCTGTTGTATTGTTTGTGTTTTCAAAGATGAAATCCGAACAAATTAATAACTAAGAACGGAAATTATAATATGAATCAATTATTAAAAAAATTAATAATAAAATTAACTGCTACAAAACATCTTGTCACCTTGTAAACAAATCTAAAGAATTTTTTAATCGAAATAATGACTTCAAATAAAAATAAACGTAACGTTTACGCAAATTTATAATTTGTATATCATTATTTTTGTATATGCTGTGGTGTATGAATTACTTAATGATTTTGGAGGCTGTGGTATTTTCGGAGAACAAATAGAATGAGTGTTCATAGTGACATATAATAAGAGGTGTGTTTATAGTATTTCTATATACTACTTATACGTCAGACTCTGACTTGAACTTGATCAGTTTGTCTATTTTTAGAGCACTTTTTGTTTTTCACACAACCAAGAATAAACTGAAATGTTTAATACATACATATTTGTAATTGTTTAAACTAATTATATTTTTTTTTCGTTTCTATAAATTTGATTTTTTTTAAGTTGTCTTTCTATCTTGATTATACTTTGTACAGTGTGTTAGTAATATAACATTTTTAATACATATTTTGACATTTGTCAATTATTCAATTTACTGTATTAGATAGTAATGAAAACACATGTGCTTTATGTAATTTGCATTAAAATAAATGTTTAAAATGTATAATCTAAATTGTATGTATGTAGTATAACAGAGTTAGTACAGTAATCCTAATATTTATCACTCATTCACTTATATTCCATCTGGATTTTTTTTTTCATCTTTTGGCTCAATATTCCATGAGTGGTGTCTAAGATAAATGTACCGTTGCATAATGTATCTTGCCTTCTATTATGTATCAAGGCGTTGTTTTGTTCGATTTTAAAATAATTTGTTCGGAATGGTATTTATGTAAGCTTTAATAGTGTTTTTTTTTCAATTTCCCTAAACTATATGTTTTGTTCAAGTATGTATATAAAAAGCGTATAAAAATAGAATACATACTGTTAAAACTAAGCTCATTTGTCACATGAATAGCCCTAATCCATATATTCAGATACATAAAAAAATGAAAACGAGGACGAGGAAGAATATATAAGGTTCACATTCACGTTAAAACGCTGTTTTTTTTCTGAATTGAGTGGAACTAATTTGAGTCACATATAACCGACAAATGAGTAAACGTTATTTATATGAACATAACTGTTCTAAAATAGTATTGTACCGTGATTATGATTACATAAGTCGTGAATGTATCAAATGTTTATATTCAATATGATGTATATGAGCTCTGCGTAAGGTAAATGTATTGTTGCATTTTTATCTGCCTTTCCATTATCTATGGGGTCGTATTTTTTCTCCATTTTGAAATTATTTTTTGTCACAGACATAGCCGAAACACTTTTTTTCCTTAATTGGATGGAACTAATAATTTGACAAATAAGTTTGTTTATCTGAACACACAATAACTATTAGTAGTATTATTATGTGATAACCATTTGTAATTAATTTGTTTTTGTTTAACGTTCATATGCGCTGTAATTATAATACTGTCGAATCAATAAGACCTTATGATATTCATTACCACCATATTGAGGTTCATCAATGTGAAATAGAACTCAAAATAATTTTTGTCAATTTTAACAAAAATGTGCTTTCGTATACGATGATGTAATATGTTAAAACATAACATATTTATTTCAATACACATTTTGTCTCTCCAGTTATGTCAAATAAACCTTTAAAAATAGTGTTGTTTATTTTGTCTGTCTGTTACTTTAAGTGAATTTCTCAGCCTAATTAATCTGTTAATTTTTTTTTTCGATTTGCACCCACCATTAATTTTTCTTTGCTACTTTTGAATTTGACTGCAATGACTGAATGCTAATGAATGCTTCAGAAGACCGACCCGTTAGTAAATCAATACACAAATCATGAATAGTTATAAAGATACGAAACAATATAATTATGAAGTCATTATGGATATAATATAAAAAGGATATAGTTTGGGTCATTAATAATAATTGTCATACATTCATTAACACCGTTAATTGGTAGTTGCTAGTGCAATTAGGTAGCAGGTAATCGCATAGTTATCGATTTAAAAAATAGATCTGTCGCAGAGACTACAATGCTGGCAATCAGATAACCAATCGGGTCTTTCCGTCATAATATCGAAAAAATTGCTTGGTCGGAAAGACCCGAGGAGATACGATTGTAGCGGCGAAGTTAAGACCAAAGTATAGAAGTTATTGCTGTAGACATTACATAATCGAAGGTGATAACCTTATAGTATATATGCATACCAATGTTACTTACAAATTATCACTATCGATATTACCCATCAATGCTTATAATATGTTAGGAACTTGATGTTAAGTGAATGACGCTTCAGTTAGATTAAACAGTATTGCTCTGCAGTAGCGGCCGTTGTTTTAGAACGGTTCCATGCTGATATCATAATAATATAAATAAAATATATATCATGTATAGTCGTTGTTTATTTTCCTGTGATAACATGGCTAATCCGTCAAGACATATACTAACCCAGGTATCCACGTTTACTTGAAATTTTTCTTCTCAGAAATTATTGAAATCATATTTTAATATCATATTGTAATTTCAATTTTCCTTAATTGCAGGTCTTCTTTTAAAATATATCCCGATATGATTAATACCTTAAAATTCTTCATGTTATATGGGCTTCAACGGCGATATTGTGACAAGAATAAGATTATGAATCATATATAAAATAGAAACTGAAACTACATACATGTACCAACATTATCATACAAAATACAGTCAGAGAAATATACTTTTGATGTGTCAAATATTTTCAAAATCAGGGAAGTTTTCTCAACATATGGATATGGCTTGAAGGTTACGAAAACACTCTCGAAATTAAACGTAAGAAAATACTCATTTACACAGAGAAGTGTCGATGCATGGAGCACTCTTCCGTCCCATATAGTGTACGCAAAAGCTGACAAATTCGAATATCAAATTAGAAGAACACTGGAATAACGAACCACATAGATAGTGTTATAAAGAATAAGCATACCACTGTAAATGTAGCAATTTTATTTCATTTAAAAAAACCAAAAGCATGATATTATAGAGCTAACTGTCAAAGGAATACACATTTCTACTTTGTCAGAAATAAATCTATGCGTCTATGTATATTCAATAAACTCAACATAAGGGTCAGTATTTTGCGTGTTTGTTATTCCGTCTTTGTATATTACAGAGTTATCTGCCCTTGTAAGTAGGTATTGAGTGTGACGTCATGTGTTTGCGAGCGTCATACTTTTCGGAGAAAACGACGTGAATTGCGCACATAAAATAATGACGTAACAATCGATACCTACCCGCAAGGGAACTAACTCTATGTAATATGCAAAGGCGGAATAACAGAAACGGAAAAGACAGCTTTCTATAAATAATCGATGTAGTTTTAACATTAAACGACCTAACAATGGATTATTGTAATAAGCATCCAGTGAATTGAAAAAGAAAACGACAGAATTTATACCAATGTGCCGTGTTTCAAAACCTAAAAAATCAACCCACTTCGACACTAAGTACATCTTTCTGTCCATTGAGTGTACTAAATGACACGGTATTGAAATATTTCCGGTGATATATATTGGAATTAGCGATCCCAAATAAACAACGTTAACAAAAGTATAAGAATATAAATTGTGATACAATTATTTAATTATATACATATTCTTCTTTCTTAGTACATAAGCATCTTCTCTGGTGAAGTTACAGACTCACTGAAATCAAATTTCGATCAAATTATATATTTAATATTGAAAACAAAATATTGTGGTCGGGTAAACATTTAATGACTTTTCTAATTCTAATCACTATAAAAAAATCGAATTTCTAAATAGAAAAGAAAACGTAAGCATTTTCAGGCATTAATTTCTGTACTAAAATAGGTCCAGACTTATTTCAAAATAGCAATATCGTGTATTGCCGACATTTAGTTTGGTTGTTACGGAATATATTACTCACACTTATGTAAGTAGGATGAAATTTTTTTAATGTTTTATACGTTACGTGAATTTTACAGGCAGGAAAAACATCATATTTTGTGTAGTGTATGTTTTGTTTTTGACGCTGTGAATATCACCAGAAACATCCTTAACATCCGAAACACTAAGCCACACTAAGAGTCTCATCTACATATCCCAGACTTGGAAAAGGAACCAGGCGCCATATGAAGTTTATATGCCTTTTGTAATCATGGTATGGCTGAAATTAAAAATCAGATGAAACCAGACGAGACCTTGTAATTTTATTCATATTGCAACAAATGATATCTTTTCAATTTGTTTAATTTGATTAATTACATGATTAATATGCAATAAAATAAAAATCATGTACCTACACAGCAATAGATTATATACTTATAATATGTTTATGAGATTCATTATTTCATCACAAAAATAAATAAAAAAACAAACAAACAATATCGACCGAGGGCGACGGTCCCATTAATCATTGATTAACCGATGTTACAATTCTACATTTACATATTCTTCAAACAAGTTAGAATCATAATGATAACAAAGATTCATTTTTGTGTGTATTTCTTTTTTGTTGTTATTATTATTAATTTTTGCAAGAGTTCCGTTGAATTATACGTCCCCTGGAAGTACTTTAGTATGGATTAGTGTAGCGGGTACCATTCAAGTTACACAAATCGAACATTCCAGAATTGAATCTTACTGTAACACAATATACAGATTTTATAAAAAGAAGAAATACATTGTATATTGTCATGCATGCTGATGATCAAAATACTAATTATCAGAAAGACCTATCTGTTCTGCAATGCTTAGACTAAAGTTTTTTTCCAAAAACAAATTTTATTTAAACGCATGTAATTACCAATGTTTTCCTTTCGCAGACATTTCAATTTCGCCTGAACATATATCAAAATCGTAGAACAATTTCACCAATTGAAAAAATAGTGAAAATTGTTCCATTTGTACTGATCAACACTTCATCCTCCAAATTATGCTTATCCTGTAGATATTAAGTAGTTTTGTCCCGTTGCATTCATTCATAGCTACAGTTAAAAGTCGAGATGTTGTTTCGGCGAATAGCAATAGCTCAACATCAAAATATGTTTTAAAACTATCGGGTTTTGTATTACTACTTCAGCATAATATATAAACTATTGTTAAAAGTTCTTATTTACTTAAAAAATACAACATGAATATACTACAGTCTTCAAAAAACTCCCACCATACATTTTCACACACTCAACACACTGCATACATGAGATGCCTTCCTGAAAAGACCCTGGCTGTTAAAAGGACACTCACTAAACCCAACAAAACACTTGTTAGTGTGTAAGTATTCAAAATATGTACATAACGTACCAGAAGTGAGTATTATCACTAAAGCATATAAGGTATGCAACGCTTGCTAAAAGTGTCATTCCCCCATATCTCGCAATGGCATTTGGACTTTGTAAATCAAAGCACGTAGCAGTTATCAATATATCACAAACATCAATAAATGTACGACTTATTATAATGCCTTTAAAATATCTTTTCTGATATATTGTAGAACTACACAATGAATATGCTTTCGTGTATTTTCATGATATTTGTCGGTCGAAATTGTTCACATGAACGTTTTGGTAATTTAACCATATCATTCAATTTTGCTTGTACATTGTTAACGAGAATTGTCATTGGTTTGGAAATTTACTTTATCAGCCCAATAAAATTACGTCTCCGTTTGTAAATATAGAATATTGAAAAATTGAGTTTTTGAAAATATGTTGTAACATACATAATATATTAAGTTAATTCTTGCTAAAATAATCGATTTGTATTTGACCTTAATCACTACTGCACATGGGGCAAAATTGATTTAAAAAATTACGGTTGTTTGAGTTTAATTTTTTCCATCCCGCCTTTTTTGACTATTTGAGGATAAGATCTACCCCGGCAAACAAACCGAAGGACGTTGTTTTCTTTTAGAATTTTACATGCAAATTGATTAGCAAATGTCTTTTTACACAATGGAGCGCATTATCTTAGATATTATACCTAGACCATCATGACTTTGATTTTCTAAAGCAAATAATCATATGATTGTACGTTAAAGTATATCATTTTATTGATTTTTCTACTTCAGAAACTCTCTAGCCATGATGTGTATCAACTTATGTAGATAAGTTACTGTTTTATTGTCATTATATATGCTTCATCTCATGTATAATGTGTTATGCACTGTCTGTACTAGCGTAACCTTGATATGGTCCTTTATCTTATTGTCAGTAGTATAATGTCTTATCTTGACATATCATCCCTTGATACACGATTGTGTATAAATTATGTGTACTGTAAAATAGAACATTTTACTTGTGAATTCCAAACTTTATAAATAGATACAACTACAATAATAATTTAGAATAGAAGATCTTACGGTAGAAAGTAAATACTGATAAAAATCAACAGGAATGATATAAAGAAGAATATCTTATATAAAATAGATGATCTGCGGTATAACCTGCACACCAGTAAACAACAGTGTTTATATTACAGAGAGGATCTCACGATTTCAGATGCACAACAATAAACAACAATGATCATATAAAATAGAGAATATTGCGGTATAAATTGCATACCGATAATACAACAGTAATACTATAAAATAAAGGATCTTACGGTATAAGTTCAAAACAGATAATACAACAGTAATTCTATAAAGAAGCGATCTTACGGTAGAAGTTACACTCAAATGACCAACAGTGATGAAATAAAATAGAGGGTCGTACAGTCGAAATACAATATGGATCTGAACGAACAAGGTCAATGATACGGGTTGAACCGTTATGCAAGTGGCACGGAAAATCTTTTTATGAGTTTCATAATATATTTACATCACAAAGCTATAAATGTTAGCGATTTTTTTTTTAAACAGTTAGCGCAAATCGGTTAATAACTAAATTGTTAAGGTCGCAATTCAACACTGTATTTCTAGCACGGAAAACCCTAAATTATGAAAACCGTAAAAATATGCATATTTACAGTAATATTCATGGAAAAGGGAATGTTGCATCGTCATGTCGATTATGACGTCACAGATATTATTATACCTTACCCAAGAATCACAGTCGCTGATTGGTAATGTTTACATGATACTAAATTTTACCGTTTTTTCACTGAAAAATACACTAGGAGTAAAAACGGATAAACAATAGCTGTATAGTTATGCCAACAGATTCTCGGCAAACAAATTAAAATACCAGGCTTGCATTGAAGCGTGACACTATGTTAACACTTGTCTATCTTCCATACAAAAGAATGAAAGTTGTTGTTATGGAAATCCAGTTTTGTAAAACAAACACCACCCATAACACGTTCTCAGACAAATGACATATTTTCAGCAGTTTGACCTGATTTCAAACAATGTTATCAATTGTCATACCTTCAATATCTCACAATAATTTCCCCGTAGTTGAAAATAAAATCAGGCGGTTCGTCACTTCTCTGACAGCAAAACTGGTCGTTTTTTTTTTAATTGTTACATTGTGATATTGGTTTGCTTAAGAGCTATATCTTGAATCAGATGGCATAAATAATACATATCATGCGGATCATCGTCATCCTTACTACTGTAGGTACCAAACTTGGCAAACAACATCGCTTGCACTTTCACGACGAACATGCAAAAGTAGACAAATTATGTCAATGTAGGGATTAAACAGCGTTTTGATTGCACTAGAGATGGTAAAAACTCAATTTCATCCAGACATACTCTAGATCTAACGTCACATCAGTATATACTATATTCTTCGCTCCAGACCACGGGTAATGTGACACTTCTATGATTATGTAATGACGTAATCTTGTTGAAATTAAACACTTCAATTTCCATCTTCGTGGAATCGCGGAATGTTTGATACCGACAACGCTGCTATTGCCCCAAGTTGTTTTTGTGTCAGATAAATGCACGAATTAATCCAAATACTGATAATCTGCTTTTTATCTATCGACGTTCACAAACAAACCGATACGGATGATTACAGTTAAGGGTACGCACTTTACGGTATTTGATACCGAGACAGTTATTAATACTACTATCGTAAAGGAGAGAGCTGTTATTTACTTTGGACCCGTCAGAATATTCCCATTCATAGCTGCTGACTTTATGTCCGTCAACGAGATACAATAATTTAGAAAACTACGAACACATCGACAAGGGTAAGTCTTTTCTGTTGTATTGATCTTCGCTAGGTGAGAATATTCTGACTGACAGAATGCTTTTGCGTCAGCAGCTGTCATTCCCGATATTATCGGCTTAAAGACAATACCGACCTCTGTATTGTTATGATAGTCCTGGATACATCGAAGGCTTGGTGTTGTCCAGTTCAAGTTTGCCTGACAAATACTGGTTGTGGTTGTTCCTTCAAGAGCGAAATATCCTGATTTGCAGACATATTCGGTTTTTGCTGCCACATCTAAAGTATTAAAAGATCGTATTGAGTTTGGAATCACGAGTGGATCTCCACAGTATTTCCCAACACAGTAAGCTACTCCGCTAGATAATGTTACACACACGTGACCTGTGTCACACTGATGATTGTCACATGGAGTATGACCAGATAGTTGGATTTGAGAACGACGTTTTTACAACAAGTTGGTTGTCTCCCCTGGTACTTTGTGATGTTTTGTTATCTATGTCGATGTAACAAGTTAAGGACGTGACATGGAATGCTATGACGTCACATCTGATGAACGATAGACATGTTCGTTCACACTGCTGAAGTCCCATTGAGTGAAAGTCCGTTAGATTTGTCACCTTGAATGCATCTAGATGTTCGAAGTACATACAACGTTCAGAAATAGTATATGCAACTAAAGCAGACAGAAAAATTATCTTCCAAATAAAATTATTCCGAATCGGTCGCATGTTGGTTTTGTCTGATAACAGATTAAGTATAGATAACCTTTGAAAGAATAACTATGTCATTCGAATAGAAACAAATTATATCACCGATGAGACGGTTCATACTCATTCCCGTAGCTTTAAGATATGACTGGAATTTGTTATTTACAAGCTACATGTACATAGATGTGGAACGGTGGTTGCCATCAGTGCTATCAAATAATGAATCATCTATATGCAGTGTTGTTATTTTAGGCAATTAAAATGTATAGCTATTATTATTTTATACGATAATACCGGTATAAAAATGAGAATTAATATTTCAAAACGGATGAAATTTATGCTATGACTAATAATGGCCTTGTGGGACGATATAAATATACATAGTGTTACTATGACCGTTGTATATATCCAACTCTGGACTATGTTATATTCAAAACCGTGAAGTTTCTTTGTGCGACACATTATATGATAAAGGTACTTTGGCTTTTGATGTATATGACCAGAAAATTGCTTCTCCTCCTGAAAATTAGGTTGGTTTTCAGTAATACATAGTTTCGTTTATAATTACAATGAGGGTAACACCCAGGCATATCGCGGATTGACTACACGTGAGAATGATATAATCCATGTATGCAGAGTCCTTGATTCTGAATGACGGTTTTACATATTTACCGTATATATAAACTGGAAATTGAAAATAATAAAACAATTTTTAGTTTTGATGTTATACAGGCAGTATCAGCTTATATTATAATAAAAATAATGGTCGTTTATTTATGGTAAACTCGTTCTTTGTAATAATAATATTTTGTTTTGACTTCCAGTATAACGTTAAATCACGGGATATGCTATTTACGTTGTTTAACAGTGTGTCTCCAATAACATAACACTACAGAATGTCGAAATCACACAATGTCAAAAGGAGTCAAATTCAACCAACCATATTTCCCTTGTATACATCAGAATTTATTCAAATGCATACATTTTTCTTCATTTCAACAAATTTTATTACGAATAACGAAAAAGGAATAAACAACAGGGCCATTGCCTATATTAGTTTTCTCCTCAGTATACAATGAGTATATACATATGATTCAACAAATATTCTAATGTTTAAACATATTCCATGAAAACATATACTGTAGCAATTGTATTGATGAATAATGTTGGGATAAGTGACAGTATTTACATTAATATATCTTTATGTACGAATTTTATTGTTTTTCAAAATATATATAATCATAATTTAGAGGATTAGAACTTTATAATAATAATGACTGGATTCTATCCACACATAGGATACAGACCTAAAATGTCCATAATGGGCTTATTTGCCAGTGGCTCATCCACCGATGTATTTTTTGGATCCCTGTCAAGGGATTATTATATTCAAGGTTTAGTAATAAAAATAACTGTACTATCACTGAAGATGGGAAGATATCTTTAATTAACTATCAATGGATTTGAATAAGATGAATGTTAATTTAGATTTCAAGATATTTTGAATAAATACATATCATCTTGATATTGTCCTTTATTTCTCATTAAACAAACCTTACTTATTACATAATAAACAGTTATGTTTTCTTTCATATGTGGTAATTTGAATACATCATTTTAAAATTAAAAATTTTTTAATTGTTAAACAATATTAAATAAGGTGCTCATATAATTACATGACAATCAGGAAAAAAGGGGCGTGTAGGGAGAAGGGGGGTAGAGTAGGTGACCATATTTAAACTAAAGTGTGCTATCTATTAATATTAAAATCTAAAATGCATACAGTGTCAGGAATATGATAAGTCTCCTATCAACACATGAGATTAAAAAAAGGCACATATAACCACATCCAAATTTTCACCTGTACTCACATCCCGCAACATACCGCACACCGATGGAGGTACAATTACCATTAATGACCTTACATGGCGAACATATTTCTTGTTTATATTATCGAAGTGTATACAATAAATAAGCGGTGTCGTATAATAATTGTTTATTTAGACAAGTAATATATGTATTGAATATTCCTTCATATCCAGCTTATAAGAGAGTCTTGTATTATTTAATCGTAACCATCCAAATATGTGGAATCACACATTACATATAATTAGCTCACCCTACATCGTCTTACGTATTTGACCAGAAACTATTGATTGTATCTTGTTCTGGGGGTGGTGTAGTGGTTAAGCCGCTCGCCTTTCACACTAGCCGGCGGGGTTCGATCCCCGCACGGACGTGATAATGGTTTACGGCGGTCCACCTGCCCGATCACATGGGTTTTCTCCGGAAACTCCGGATTCCTCACACACTAAAACCACTCGCGTGCTTACATCCCGGGCCACTAAGACCAATCAATCTAGCCATAATAAAATATGACTTGAAACTAAAAACTAATTGAAACAGAATGGAACCTTGCATTTTACTTACTCCATGGTATGTAGTTAAAATTATGGTATTTAAAATTCCCAAATTAATCCCAAAAGGGGAGTAAATTGGGGATACTATTCCGCTTTTCTCAAGGACCGTATATAGCTACGCAGAGATAAAGCAACGGTAGATTAAGGTGGTAGGGTAACAAAATTTATTCTTTCTTGGAATAAGTATCTATATGTCACACAGTATATACTTGCCTTATTTAACAATAAAGTTAGATTACACTTTGATATAATATATGGTTTCTGTACTAAAATCATTCTATCATGAAGGTCAAATACAGGTCAAAAACTGACGGAATTGGTAAAAAAAATGATGAAAAACCAGCATTGTTTTCAGAATTACTCTCTTGGTAGGTTGTTAATGCTTTATATCACTCTATTACCATTTTCATCTATGTACAAAAAATTAATTTATATATTCATACCACTCTACAAAATTTAACACATGACAAACTATATACATGTCCCATTACATTGTCTAAACTCGCTACTTCGGAAGCCTATCGGAAATCACTTTGGTGGTCAGTGTCGGGCGTCGGTTGTTAGAAATCCATGTTATGGTTTTGGTTGTGTGTTGTAAATAATCATCATATTTTTTTTAACAACTGGAACGTTAATTTCTACAATATACCTCTGGATTAAAAACTTGTTGTGATAAGTCATGAACAAGCATTAAAAGAAAGGACAAATGCTGGATGTGGATTATTTCATAGAGGCCCCAAAAATGGCCGACGTAGGCAGGTTAAGGTTTTGGTGCAAGTGTATGTTATACTATATCATATGTCAGAAAACTGACAATCTTATTTCTGCAATTTTTGGTTTATAAATTTGTGGTATACTGGGACACAATGATTTAAAGGGGGTAATGATGGATTTTGATTATTCAAAATGGCTCACTAGGGACCAAAAAAGTTTTCAATTACCTAATGGACATTGCTATCTTTTATACTTTGGCCTATTTCTTTGATTGAAGGTAGTCTATTAACAAGGTCTGTGGTCCTTTCCAGCATTCTGACAAGGACTTCGAATATTCTTTGTGTTGGTCATTGGTTATATAATGACTCAGTGGCTGTGATAACTAATATAACATAAAAAATGAACATCAATACAGAATTCTATTCTTATTACCATATCCACCGTAATTAGCGCCCAGGGCACTTACAAATTATAACAAGATAAGACGGGGCGTTATTTGTAACGCATTAGTACGTAATGATTCACATGTGGTAAGAAATATTCAACCTAGTTTGGTCACAAGTTATTTTTTATACTTTCCAATACACTGCACAATATAAAATATATGTCACAGTAAAGCATCACACAGTTGTTCTTTGACAGCATTGAACTGCGTTGATTCACAATGCGTCCGGAATTGCTTCATGGGAAACATTATCGTAGAACGGATCGTTGTCAAACCACAAATTATAACACATCGTTAAATTCATCGGATGATGGGGGCATTATATTAACTTACAGCATTAAGGGAGTGGGACGACTGGTTCACCCGTCAGTATAATGTCTTCGGCGGAATGCTTCAGTGATATAGCACTATAAAAAAGGCCAAGACATCCACTATTACAACACGAATATACAACATGTTCTCCCAAAGCTGCCACCACGCACTTCATACACACAACACACAGCATACATGGGAGGTCATCCTTACATGATCCTTAGCTGTTAAGGCTGAGGATAGTTAATTTAATCAAACAAACAAGCAAACAAACAAACAAACAGACAAACAAATCAATTCCTCCAGAAGAGGGGAGGGGGCGCCAATTACGGCGTAATACAGTATGTATATAAAGAACTAAAATGATTAAGAAGCGTAACCTACATATGACGTCAAAATTGTTTTTAAAATGTAATTAGCGGAGTGATGTGTGGACAGTTATTGTCCTTGTACCAATAGCTTACCTTCAAATAATACAGCCTCATATATATGTATATTATGGTTTGTGTCATGGGGATTGGTTGTGGTCTACAACATTATGCTTAACGTTGTATAAAGTGATATTCTAAAAAAATAAGAACAGTTTATATTTTTGGCGGGAACCCACTGGTTACATTATACGTTAACTTCCATATGTACATGTGTGTGTAGAAAAGCGGAGTTCAATTTTCATCTATACTTTAAAATAAACTTTAATCAAATCTAATTACAATCAGACTTGGGACCAGAGGAAATAATTCGTTATAA
>NW_027187630.1:0-71033 GCF_041381155.1 Argopecten irradians | reverse complement strand
GATCATTGTAATCTTTAAGAGTGGATAGATTCGTTAATTGAGTCATTCCAGATTGGAGCATACTTATAGCAGTATCCGTCCAGTTCGTGCTATTGCCACTTGTTGTGTGTTTGAAATGCATAATACTGTAAAACAAAAGTCCAGTTATTTGCCCATGTCTCACCATCTTTGTCCCATTTAGATACCAATCCATGTAGTGGGAAACGTTAACTGGACAGGGTGTACTGACTACGTGGCCTGACCTTCAACTTTTCACTCTCGTGTATAGCATGGTCACGCATGATATATATCTTTTGCTTTATATAGTTCTGAGTATATTGTGTTCCAAAGAGACTTTAAGGCTGAGCAAATGTATAGTATTTTATTTTATGCTATAATTAAAGTATTTTAAACTAATTAATGCATACTCACCTAACCTTGATTCCCTCAATAGAATTGCTTGTTCAGTCCGCAGGTTAATGATATACATGTTTGAGTTCTGTGCTCTTCTTTATCTCGACTGGAATGGTATTTTTGGCTTTAAACTTAAAATATTGGTTGGTCGGTTGGTTTGTTCAATTGGACTTAATATCTCATTAATTGATAATGTGAAAAAACAGAGTGCATTTTATTTTTGTCGACAGACCAAGAAAGTATAAATGACATGATAGACGTTGAACAGGGAGAGTTGTATTAGTTACATGTTTATGTATATCGCTGAATAAGTACATGTGGCTCAATGAAAGCATAATATACATGTGTTTAAAGTTATATGTGCTGTAATTACCATACTGTATTTTTTTATTCAAAACAAAAAGTTACTATAATTTTGAAAATTACAATGCATAGGTTATAACTTACAAGTGCAAACAAGAACTGAATAAGAATTATGGCAGTACTATCAAATATAATTATATTTACATTAATAGTGTACTAAAATGAGTACAAATGGTCAGATTATGGAGCCAAGTTGTGGTCTACAATTTCATTTCACATTATCACAGTGTTACTAGTAATTTGAAACTGATTTCTGCATGATATTGTATTCTCTTATCATACATAAGGAATAAAAAAATTACAACAATTATAGCGTGCATAAAGTATGTGTTATACGTAATGTTTATAAGGCATCCTACATGATTGTTTGTCCATTTAATGATTTCTAAAACTTAATTCACCAATAACTTATGGTTTCCAATAGATTACTGCAGAAAAAATAACATGTCGAAAAGATTTATTGATTTCAGTTAATTAATTAATTAATATAGTATTGGAAGCATGTTTATATACCTTGAGTAATTATAATTCTTGCATATCCTTCAAATCGACAACATGCTACAATCTACCTTCAAATCGATTTCAATAATCTTTTGTTCCATTTGACACATCCACCTGCCACTCAAATACATCACAGCACGGAAACCGGACTTCAAAGAGGGTATGTATGTTATAGTTAAAACATAGCATAAACTTAAATGGTGAACAGAATATATATAGCATTAATACGAATGTATTAAAGGTGGTGAAATTTTAGTAACTGGTTTGGAGTGGAAAAGAAATGTGATTTTATTTGTTAGGAAAACACATACTTATATACAGAAGGAACCGGTATCGACTTTGGTGATAACGACTTGGAACAAAATATTTTCATTGCCAAGGCTGTAGATACAGGATGGACACATTTTTCCGGGAATAAGATATACAAGGTATTCCAGTGGGTGTGGACATGGTTTGTGGAACACTTCACGTATTAGCGTGGTGTATTTTTTTTCTTTTTCTTAATATTCACTTAATGAATATTTTATCGACTATGATAGTGGACTACTCAAATCGGCTCTCGTCCGTTTTCTGTCAGACGTTAAGGTAAAAGAAGTATTGTAACCTCAATCTTTCGGAGGAAATCGGTTTCAAAATGTCAAAATATGTAAAATATCATTGTACCCTTTTTATATTGCCGGCGGGGCCAAACAGACAATAAGATGTCTTTGATGATATAAGGTTTGTTACAGTCATTTATCAGTTAATGTTCAATGCCCAAAGAAATGAGATGAATAAAATTGAAATCGCAAGGACTGGACTATTTTTGAGTGTAACAAAAACGAACAGGCATCACATTGGTTCAAAATGATATACAATGAATAATATCCTCCGTGGTACAGTTAACTGACAAAGAATGTTTATTTATTTATTTTTATAATAAACGTAAGTAAGTACTAGTGTCAACTTACGGGTCTTAGCATTATTTTTTGTTTACAGATACCTGGGGGTTAGGACATCATGATATGACATATGATTAATGTCAGGTCCTTTGTGAGTTATGTGAGGTTCAACAGGAGAGTCAATTTTCTGTTTTGTCCAGTTTTGTTTGAACCAAATGATGCTTTTGGATGATTTTTCATGAATTATATTGCATTTATATGTTGAAAGCAAAGCATTTGGAAAATATCACTTGAGTGTCAAATATAGGTCACAGTGATGAGCTAGTTTTGATAATTGTCAATTATTCAAGGATAAAGTTCATCCGATGCCATAAAATACCAGAAAAATGTTATATATATATATTATATTAAATTGCAATGAGCAATATGGTTTGCTTTTATATATATAAAGTTAGGCAAATAATAGCATGGATGAGATAATATTGGTGACGCGGGAGGGGTGAGGGGGATTTTATTTTAACGTCAATAAATGTTTTATGCAAGGGACTCCTACCTGGCCTTAATCATCAGTCATATAATGATCTCCTGACCCTCGGGTATCTGTAAACAAACAATAATGCTTGGTGTATGGCCACCAGAGGCCCCAAATTGACACTCCTCCTTTAATATGTACTGTTCTGTTATAGTTTTACTATGACTACTACTAATAAATTTGAAATTACACATGGATTAACTTGGAACTTGACAGATGACGATCATTTTCCTTCTGATGATGACGATGATAATGATGATGGTGATGATGATAGGAAAGTACGAGGAGGCAGCAATAATAAAAACTCAATGCAGAAGAGGAGTACGGAAAAACAACGTAAAGGTAGCGTTGGTATATTGCATTAATACCCGGTATGTTAACTTGATCATTTAATTACGTTGATTTGTAGGGTAAATTACATGTCTATGCTTATTCCGGATAGTTTGATCCCATCTCAATCCGCAAGTTAGACATACTCATATTGTGTTTTATGTAAAGCACATATTCCTAGTCAAAGTCAATAAACAACCAATGTTGTCGATACACACGTAGTTGGCTGTCTGTGATGTCGAGTGTCTCTCTACTGCTCGATCATCATAGAGTAATGGCGTACATATATGATACATGGTGTTATAACGAGACATGAACACACTGACAGGTTTGTCAATGAACTGAATTAGAGCGAACCTATGTTTTAAATTAAAACCACGTCGGCCGGTTCTAGAATAACCAATTACGTTGTTACACAATATGACGCCCCAGCACCAGAACCACGCTCTGTGGGACTCGAACGAATACCCTAGTTAGCTAGACTCGATAAATTTGAAAGAGGAGTTTCTATTATTCGCCGAACTCGCATTCAAAATATGGGTATTAAGGTCCATATGGGCCTTTAAAAGTTTGAAAAGTACTGAATACCAAACAGAACGAAACAGTGGAACGTTGCAAATGCAATGTGTACGTAAAATGGAAAGGAGAGGGGTCGATTGGTAATGTAATACAAATATCAAAACGTTGGTTTTAAACGTATAATTTTGGTGAACTCTCTCATCTATCACAAAATATTGTATGGAATCCGGGGCACTTTTGTGTTTGTTTGTTTCATTGAATTAACCACATCATCCAACGTATGCTGGTGATTTGCGTATATGAATTGTTTGCTGCGTGATTTGGGAGACTGCAGTGCATTCGTGTTGAGCCTTCATGTAGAATGGAACTGTTGCCCTCTTTATATTGCTATGTCATTGAATCAACCCTACCCGGTTACATTATACTGACAACGGGCGAACCAGTCGCACTACTCCCGGTATGTTGAACGCTTAGCATGAGCAGAAACTACCACTGTTATAAAATATGGTGTGTCTCGACCAGGTGTTTGATTAAATTAACGTCCTATTAACAATCAGGGTCATATAAGGACGGCCTCCCATGTATGCGGTGTGCAGCGTGTGAGTAGTGTGCGGTGCGTGTTTTGGGAGACTGCGGTATATTCATGTTGTGTCTTCTTGTATAGTGGAACGTTTGCCCTTTTTATAGTGCTATATCACTGAAGCATGCTACCGAAGACACCAAGCAGCACACACAAACCGGTCATGCTATGGAATTGATAGTTCGGTTCATGTTTAGCGCTCAGCCTAAAGTGAGTTTCACGACTGGTGACCAGATGGGATGTGTTTGTTCGGTGTCGTCGGCCGTATGCTTCCGTCGGCGAGATAGTATGATAAGGAGCCACAAAATGAATATACCATAGCCTGCCAAAATATACAGACATTCATACACCACAACACTGGGGCCGTCCTTCAATTACACTGACTGGTAATGTGACAATAAACCATACAATCTAAACCAAATTAGTCTCACTTCACTATATATTTGCATTTTTCCTGATTATTCTATCTAATTATCAGGACTGGAATATCATATTGATATTTATTTACATATACAATATTACAACTCGGGCTTATATATCACGAACAAAGGATGTTTACCAACAAATCGATTTTAATAAAGCCTTAGCAACAATTTAAATACGCTTAATAAAATACATTATGATACGACATGAACATTGTTTTGATAATGTTTGGATGAAAATGAACAAAAGATAGCATCTTAAGCACAGCACTTTAATACATATATTTTTTAATAAAATTGGGAACAGTTTCATTATTCGCATTCTCTTGATGTATTGTAATCATCATTTTTAAGAAATCAACGCCCAGAGAAATCCAATGAATAAAATTGAAATACCAAGAACTGATGCAGGTATTTATTAAGTGTAACAAAAAAGTACAGGCATCACATTAGTTCAAGATGATATACAATGAAAAGATGAATATTATGTGAATTATCAGAATTAAATCTTTTAATCAATGCTTAAAGCGTATATTACTGGCATAATAACCAGCCACAATCTTATCACAAATAATAGCAAATAGTGAGTCATCTATATATCGAAGAACTGCTTCAGCAGAAAATCATAGAATCAAACGTTAAAATAGTATAGACTATTAAACTACATGAATATTGACATATCGGACAATTAGTGTATGCCACCTAATATTCTCTTTGGTATAGTTAACTGACAAAGAATTTAATGGTTTTTTATTATTATTATTAATTATTAAGTATGAAGGAGTGTTTATTTGTGCCCTCTGGTGGACATGACCGGTCAACATCATTTTTGTTTACAGATGACCGGGGATTAGGACATCCTGATATGACATATGATTAAGGTCAAGTCGGAGTCCCTTGTGAGTTATATGGGTTAAACGGGGGGGGGGGGGATTTTTCATGAATCATATTGCATTTATATGTTGAAAACAAAACATTTGGAAAATATAACTTGAGTGTCAAAAACATATATACATATTTTTGTTAAATTGCAATAAGCAATATGGCTTGCATTTTATAAAATTAGGCAAATAATAGCATGCATGAGATAAAATTGGTACGGGGGAGGGGTGGGGTAATTTTATTTTTAAACGTCAGTAAATGTTTTATGCAAGGGACTCCGACCTGGCCTTAATCATAAGTCATATAATGATCTTCTAACCCTCGGGTCTCTGTAAACAAACAATAATGCTTGGTGTATGGCCACCAGAGGCCCCAAATTGACACTCCTCCTTTAATATGTACTGTTCTGTTATAGACGGATCTGATGAAGGCGATGAAAACGAACCAATTAGACAGTCTACGTCGACAAAGAAAAGCGAAATTACCTCAAATCAGAAAATGAACACTGGGGGCGTATGCGGAACTGCAGTGAGAGGTATATATTAAAGCATTACTATATACGTATGTTTTCCCGATTCGTCATTACAAGAAGTTGATATTAATAGTTACATGTATTTTAATAGTTTTACTATTACTACTACTAATAAATTTGAAATTATACATGGATTAACTTGGAACTTGACAAATGACGATCATTTTCCTTCTGATGATAATGATGATGATGATGATGATGATGATGATGATGATGATAGGAAAGTACGTGGAGACAGCAATAGTACGGAAAAACAACGTAAAGGTAACGTTGGTATATTGTATTAATACCCGGTATGTTAACTTGATCATTTAATTATGTTGATTTGTAGGGTAAATAACATGTCTATGCTTTGACCAGATCTCAATCCGCAAGTTAGACATATTCACATTGTGTTTTATGTAAAGCACATATTCCTAGTCACAGTCAATAAACAAACATTGTTGTCGATACACACGTTGTTGGCTGTCTGTAATGTCGAGTGTCTCTCTACTGCGTAATCATCATAGAGTAATGGAGTATATATATGATACATGGTGTTATAACGAGACATGAACACACTGACAGGTTTGTCAATGAACTGAATTAGAGCGAACCTATGTTTTAAATTAAAACCACGTCGGCCGGTTCTAGAATAACCAATTACGTTGTTACACAATATGACGCCCCAGCACCAGAACCACGCTCTGTGGGACTCGAACGAATACCCTAGTTAGCTAGACTCAAAAAAATTGAAAGAGGAGTTTCTATTATTCGCCGAACTTGCATTCATTCAAATATGCGGGAAAGCTCAAAAAGTTCATATAACTCGTTGGTGCGGAAAGGCAGGCAATATACAAAACTGTGAGATAAAACGTTGGCGAAAAGGATATTAAGGTCCATATGGTACTTTATAAGTTTGAAAAGTACTGAATACCAAATAGAACGAAACCGTGGAACGTTGCAAATGCAATGTGTACGTAAAATGGAAAGGAGAGGGGTCGATTGGTAATGTAATACAAATATCAAAACGTTGGTTTTAAACGTATAATTTTGGTGAACTCTCTCATCTATCACAAAATATTGTATGGAATCCGGGGCACTTTTGTGTTTGTTTGTTTCATTGAATTAACCAATCACGTAAGGACAGCATCCAACGTATGCTGGTGTTGCGTATATGAATTGTTTGCTGCGTGATTTGGGAGACTGCAGTGCATTCGTGTTGAGCCTTCATGTAGAATGGAACTGTTGCCCTCTTTATATTGCTATGTCATTGAATCAACCCTACCCGGTTACATTATACTGACAAAGGGCGAACCAGTCGCATCACTCCCGGTATGTTGAACGCTTAGCATGAGCAGAAACTTCTACTGTTATAAAATATAGTGTGTCTCGACCAGGTGACAGTACAGAACCCACAGGGCCGAGAGCTCAATTAAGGGTCAAACGTGAAAGTGAGGTGGTGTCAAGGGAGATGTTAGGAAGAACAAACTTCGCAAGAAAAAAGGAAAAAGATAATATCCTACATAAAGATGTAAATTTTGTTGGTCACTTGATAATAGCTGATAGGTTCACAGCACACCCAAACGCTAACTGCTACGTCTCCAGAAATAAAATCGCCTCTCGTCCGTGTTCTGTCAGACGTTAGGGCAAAGGAAGTCTTATCACCGCTATCTTTAAGAAGGAATCTGCTTCAAAATGACACAATAAGTAAATTCATCTTCTACCTTTGTTATGCATATTGCCTTCGGGGCCGAACAGACCATAAGATGGCTTTGGTGGTATACGGTTTGTTACCGCCATTTGACAGTAAATGTTCAATATATTCTAACATGGGTCTGTAAAGTGTACAGGGATATATCAACACGAGTGAAAGGTTTTGGCTGGTCAACCCGAGGCTTACAGAGGGTTGACGGCCAACATTTTTCACGAGGGTTGAGATATCCCTGTCCACTTGATAGGCCCATGTTTGATTCTTTTTCTCCCATACTTTCACGAAACATTATAAAATTGCAGTTTTAGAAACATTTCCAAAGCGCCGCCATCATAGGAACGCCGCAGTGCGTCAAAATTAATAACGTCGTCGACAATACATGCAGCACGTATTGATGACGTCACATCATTGTCTAGTACGAATGATCTGTCTTTTCCCTATCACGGTAAAAGACAGAATTATCTTTCCCTAACAACCGTGGGATAACCCTGTCAAGTATGGGAGTACAAGGGATATGTCTCGAATTGACATGTTGGCTTGAATTCGACCATAGTCAATGTACGCACACAATTTAGGAGGAAGTTAAAACCAAAAAAATATGATATAGACAGTGGCTTTATTGAATATACAATTGATATATGCTGCTGCAGACTTTATATGAAGTTTCCCTATGTGTACATGTATCCAAAATATTCAAATGAGGAGGAAAAAGAGAAGAAAACAGAAATATTCTTCTTTCCATTGATTAACATAGATTATTTCATAATGACCGCAAACATACCCCTGTAATCTCTATTTTTATCCATTGAAGCTGCCTTCATTGTTTATGTGATGGGTTACGTTATACCTAAACTGATATAGAAAAGTCAATATAGAATTATAGAATCAACTATGATTTAAATTCATATTCTTCTACTTCTCGGCCTTGCAGGTATATTGGTTAAGAAGAGGTATTTGTGCTGTTCATATAGCTCGATCGTGAAAAAGCAACTAAATATCAGATATTATCTTATCTCTACTTCTTAACGTTTCCAATGATACATTTCTGGCCTACTCTTGAGCACATCCCCTTTTGAGAAAGCATCTGGGTTTTTTTTGTGTGTTTGATTAAATTAACGTCCTATTAACAATCAGGGTCATAGAAGGACGGCCTCCCATGTATGCGGTGTGTAGCGTGAATAAAGTGTGTGGTGCGTGTTTTGGAGACCGTGGTTTATTCATGTTGTGTCTTCTTGTACAGTGGAACGTTTGCCCTTTTTTATAGTGCTATATCACTGAAGCATGCTACCGAAGACACCAATCAGCACACACCAACTGGTCATGCTATGGAATTGGTAGTTCGGTTTCATGCTTAGTGCTCAGCCTAAATGAAGTTTCACGACTGGTGACCAGATGGGATGTGTTTGTTCGTCGTAGTCGGCGTAAATGCTTCCGTCTAGCGAGATAGCAGGATAAGGAACCACAAAATGAATATACACATAGCCTGCCAAAAAATTCATACATGACATTACATTTCACCCTCAAACAACATCGGGGGGCCAGTTCCTTCAATTATCTATGACTCAGGTAAAATGTGACAATTTAACCATTATCCAACTCCCAACCGAAATTTTAATTACTCTACTTACACTTTTATATTTGCAATATTTTTGATTATTCTATCTAATTATCATGGACTAGAATAATCATATTTAATATCTAGTTTAATATACAAATTTTACACCGAACGGGATTATATTTATCACGAACATTAGGTAGATTTACCTACAAATCGATTTTAATAAATCGCCTTAGCAAACAATTTAAATACGCTTTTAATAAAATACAATTAATGATCACGAACATGCAACATTGTTTCTGATAGTGTGTAGGTATGATGGAAAATGAAAACAAAAAACTTGCATCTTTGGCATCTTAAAGCCCAACAGCTCTTTATAATACGTATATTTTTATTAACATGGGATGAAAAAATTTAAGTTCTTCGCATTCTCTTGAATGGTATTGTAATCAATCTATTTAAGCAAATTAGAACGCCAGAAAAAATCCGATGCAATAAAATTGAAATTCCAAGAACTGATGCAGGTATATTATAGAGTGATAACAAAAACGTACAAGGCCTCACTTTAGTTCAAATTGTATATTACAATGAAACGATGTATATTATGTGAATTATCATATATTAAAAGCTTTTACTCCATGCTTAAACACGATAATTGTATATCTACTGGTCTTAACTAACCAGTTTTACTCTTCGATCAACTAACGCAAGCAAATAGTGAGTTCATCTATTTATCGAGGAACTGCTTCAGCAGAAAATCATAGAATCAAACGTTAAAAAAGTGTAGAACTATTAAACTACATGAATATTGACATATCGGACACATTAGTGCATGCCACCTTATATTCTCTTTGGTATAGTTAACTGACAAAGAATTTAACTTTTTTTATTATTAACCTATTAAGTATGGAGGACGTGTTTATTTTTGCCTCTCTGGTGGACATGGCCGCGTCAACATCATTTTTGTTTACAGATATACGGGGGTTAGGACATCATGATATGACATATGATTAAGGTCAAGTCGGCGTCCCTTGTGAGTTATATGGGTTAAACAGGAGGGGGAATTTTCTGTTTTGTCCAGTTTTGTTGAAACCAAATTATATTTTTGAATGATTTTTCATGAATTATATTGCATTTGATATGTTGGAAAACAAAACATTTGGAAAATATAAACTTGAGTGTCATAAATAGGTCACAGTGATGAGCTAGGTTTGTTATATTTTTTTGTAATTGTCAATTTTTCAAGGATGAAGTTAATCAGATGCCATAATATCCAGAAAACAATGTTATATATATATATATATATATATATTATATTTAAATTGCAATAAGCAATATGGCTTGCATATTTTATTAAATTAGGCAAATAATAGCATTGCATGAGATAAAATTGGTGACGGGGAACGGGGTGAGGGGGGAATTTTATTTTTAAACGTACAGTGAATGCTTTATGCAAGGGACTCCGACCTGGCCTTAATCATAAGTCATATAATGATCTCTAACCCTCGGGTATCTGTAAACAAAACAATAATGCTTGGTGTACGGCCACCAGAGGCCCCAAATTGACACTCCTCCTTTTAATATGTACTGTTCTGTTATAGACGGATCTGATGAAGGCGATGAAAACGAACCAATTAGACAGTCTACGTCGACAAAGAAAAGCGAAAATACCTCAAATCAGAAAAGGAACACTGTGGGCGTATGCGGAGCTGAAGTGAAAGGTATATATTTAAAACATGTTGTTTTACTTACTATGCCCGTATGTTTTCCCGATTCGTCATTACAAGAAGTTGATATTAATATCTAAATAGTTTTACTATTACTACTACTACTTATAAATTTGAAATTAGACATGAATTAACTTGGAACTTGACATGGCGGTCATTTTCCTTCTGATGATGACGACGATGATGATGATGATAGGAAAGTACGAGGAGACAGCAATAATAAAAACTCAAGGCAGAAGAGGAGTACGGAAAAACAACGTGAAGGTAGCGTTGGTATATTGTATTAATACCCGGTATGTTAACTTGATCATTTAATTATGTTGATTTGTAGGGTAAACAACATGTCTATGCTTATTCCGGATATTTTGACCAGATCTCAATTAGCAATTTAGACATATTCACATTGTTGTCGATACACACGTTGTTGGCTGTCTGTAATGCCGAATGCCTCTCTACTGCTTGATCATCATACATGATACATGGTGTTATAACGAGACATGAACAGAGTGACAGGTTTTTCAATGAACTGATTTAGAGCAAACCGCGTCGGCCGGTTCTAGAATACCAACTACGTTGTTACACAATATGGCGCCCCAGCACCAGAACCACGCTCTGTGGGACTCGAACGAATACCCTAGTAAGCTAGACTCGATAAATGTGAAAGTGGAGTTTCTATTAATCGCCGTACTCACATTCAAATATGCGGGGAAGCTCAAAAAGTTCATATAACTCGTTGGTGCGGAAAGGCAGGCACTATACAAAACTGTGAGATAAAACGTTGGCGAAAAGGATATAAAGGTCCATATGGTACTTTATAAGTTTGAAAAGTACTGAATACCAAACAGAACGAAACAGTGGAACGTTGCAAATGCAACGTGTCCGTGAATTGAAAAGGAGTGGGGTCGATTGATAGTGTAATACAAATATAAAAAAACCGTTGGTTTTAAACGTTTAATTTTGGTGAACTCTCTCATCTATCACAAAATCTTGTATGGAATCCGGGACACTTTTGTGTTTGTTGGTTTCATAAAATTAACCGGTCATGTAAGGACGGCATGTCATGTATGCGATGTGTTCGGTGCGTGTTTTTGGGAGACTGCTGTATCTTCTTGTGTAATGGAACTGTTGCCCACTTTATAGTGCTATGTCACTGAATCAACCCCAACGGGTCACATTATACTGCAGCTAAATATTGATTGGGAATTTGTTTATACCACACGTGGTACACATTCTGATTCGTTGACACGGTGAACTTTGCCCGAACTACGTTTGTTTTCCTCAGTACCACGTTCTCATTTGGCAACGTGATAAATGATTGAGTGAAGTCATACTATGTTGTGATCGCCACTTCACGACCAAACTGCTGTTGGAAAGCGGATGTGTCGCGTGTCAAAATAAGTGACATTTTGCTTAAAATCGACCTGTAAGACAAATGACCAGTCTAATGGTTTGAGACTGAAGATGATTTTAACGATAAGTTTGACGAGTCTGAAACGCAAAATGAATTCAATTTGATAAAAATGGATACTTTGGATATCTTTTCACTCATACCTACCGGTGTAACACTGGCTGGTCTAGGGCAATACACTCATGTCGCCCGAGGCTGTATTGCAATGCCACTCATGCAAGAAAGCCTCGTGACGTCACAGCGTTAACAAAATTACTACTTTTGGGATACAATTTTAACATGTTTTTTTCAGAAACTAGGCTGGATATACTTTAAAAGATACAAACAATGGGAATTGAATTGAAAATATCACGAAATTGTCATGTATAGAGAATTGACTTGCAGTCCCGTTTTCTTTCAAAATGGCAGAAAATCATAGTAATAAAATTGCAATAAAACGTCAAAGTATGGGAGAAAAATACTCTTTCATACTTGGATATGAAGGATAGAGATATTCTTCCCTCGGGATCACAAAATGTTGTAAAAACCTCTGAAAGCCTTGACCATCGGGTAGAATATCCATATCCATCATATCCACATATAAAAAGGAGTCTTATAATATAGCCATAAAGTGAATGCTAAATTGGTGAAGCAACTACGAAAAAGTAACTTAAAGTGACGTTAAATGAGTAATAATTTATCCTAATGAAAAAATTATATCAGTGATTCCTTAGTAATTTAGAACTGTTAGTTCCTGATTTTTTTCTGATGCAAAGATGTACATCTCCATTAGCATATTTCGACAAATACACGTTACCTAATCCTAATCGTACTTATATCGACTACATATACAATAAGATTTAATTGTGGCAGGAACAGGTCACATGGCTCATAGTTGTTAAATATGGAATTTATTCCACACTCAGAAACGACGTTAGTTTTAAAAATAATTCACTGTTGTCAATTAAATTCCATATACAACACTCACTCGTTGTGTATACCTTATATATACCTTCTTGAAAAAAAATTCTACAACTACAGCCCAATTTTGAATGATTTATTCAAGTTAAAGCATATCAACCAACGCATGTGAATGTTATCACCTTACGCAAATTGACATTGATTTTTTTTTTCAATTGGGATAAGTCCATAATAAGTGAAACAAAATATTGATTTACCTCTCCTTAGCCTATGAACATGTCAGCATTAATCTGCTATATTATGAATACATTGATACGATTATGAATACATTGATAGTTTGAATAACTCTTTTATTAATAACACCGGCATTATAGAACTAAAAATAAACTCTTAATTTCACACATTAGTGAATTAAATTACAGATTTCATCAAATCTAATACAGAAAAAGAAAAAGGCAGAAGACAGCATCCGGAATTCAAACATGAATCCGGAAGATCACCCCAGAGTTCTCCCCCACCGTCTCCCCCACCACCGCCAGGTAATTGTACTTGACATATCTGCATTGAAATATCTGTTTGGTATTATCTATGAAATATTCCAAATATTGACAAAGTTGTATGTTTATCTTTGTATTATTTTTTTTCAAATATTCAACATGAAGGATCAACGGAATTTCCATTCAGCGATCGACGTCGAGATGTGAGTTTCATACAGTTCATTAAAATTATAGAAAACTAATTTCAATTTCATAAGACACAATACAATAATGATTATGAACTGGAGAACCAAAACTAAGAATAATAAACAATGCTATTAAATATATTTTGTTAGATTCCATCTTACCTCGCGAGAAATTTCATGGAATAAATCAAACATTCAATGATTATTTTGATATATTTTCCACTTCAGTTTGTAGATATTGTCTTTGCTAACATGTCCTTCTAGATAGTAAAAATTTACATTTGAAGTATTTATTGAAATTAAAATTCAATTTGTTATTTTACTTTACCATTCTCTTTAATGAAGTGGTCATAGTAAATACAATGTATTTTTTTTCTATAGCGATCTGAAGAACTTTCCTCGGAATATGCCATAAAACATGGAGACCTCCGATTATTAAGAGCATTAACGTTTTTTCCTGAATGTGAAAAAATAACCGATAGGGGATTGCTTTTCCCTTTGCATACTGCGGCGTCACTTGGATTAAAAAGAGCGACAACTTTTCTCTTGCAATCGGGCTTCGACTTGGATGAACGAGATGGAACCGGCTGTACCCCTATTGAAAGCACTGATTGTAGAAAAAACAAGCCATTGTTTGAATATATGAGACGAATTGGAGGGATAGACTCCTCTCCCCAATCCACCACACATGGACAAGGAGATGGTATGTTGTTCGGATTTTCTAATTGTTTTCATTGAGAAGTCGAAAATTTCATATGATTAATTAATTTAAGTAAAATATTAATTTTCTGTCAAAGGTATTCATAGAGCAAAAATTAGCGGGGAAGCCATACTTGGTGCGTTTGCTATCAATAACGTGAATAAAATATTAATAGCTCTTTCACATAATCTGCAGTTTTACCAGAATTTCAATGTGAAATGACTATACACACGATATATGAAAGCAATATTTTCCAATTGTGCTTTCTGAGCAGTATGGATATTTGCAGAATTCACAAGAGCAATGTAATATCTTAAAGAATAGAAATTACCTACAAACACACTATTCAATTTGCACAAACTAACATTACATATATATTTACTACAGTTACTTCTATTGACAAAATTTTGAAAATATGAATACTTATTTATCACTTTCTGATAGATTTTACGCTTCATTAAAAACTGTCCAACTTTTTAAAAATGTCGTTCTGCTTAAAGTGGAAAACATATATACATTATGGATTAATGTGTTTGGTGTGGATGTCCATTACTTTATTTGTTATTTTTTTCCTCAGTATTTGCGATAAAAAAGATTGTATTTACATTTTCAATGCTAAATGTTAAACTGAATACTGTTTTCCTTCGTGATTTAGTTTATTTATTTAAATGTCCTTTATAGTGTTATATAATGCTGTATGATCAGCTCCTTTGTGATTAAAAACATTTTGACTCAGATGATTGACAGAGATAAACAATCGTTTGGAAATCACAAAAAACCTACTTGACTAAGGTTAAAACTTGATGTGGACGAGAAGATCATTGCATGCGAATAAGCGCATTAGAAACATGAAGAAACATTTCCCGAAATTAATCATTATAAGGATCCTGTATCGAGGTATGGACGACCTATAATGATCGGGGTTTCTTCTAACTGTCTGCTTGTTCATCCATGATATATGACAATATGTGTAAGGAGCATACTTTTATATTACGTTCTTTACAAATGTCTTCTAAATAAATGTTTTAGATGGGATAGAACCCAGAGGAGGCATTGCTAGTGTAACCATGGAAAGGATAGACCTTTCAACAAGGACGATTTATTTCCCATCTGAACAGGTAATTTTCGAAGATTTCTATCCCTTGCAATAACATCATTTTTTTTCTCTTTTTTTTCTGGTTACGAAACAATACTAACTGTTAAGAAAAAATGATTTGTAAAACATTGTTAGAGCAATTTACGTGCATATATGATATATCATGTGTTCGTGTAGTATCTTTGCAATGCCAAACATACAAAATAATACAATGTTTTTATTTCATTGTAGTTTCGAACTACCTGTAGGGAAGGTCACACGACACAGAAAGTGTTTTTTGTTGCACCGTTTGTCACAAAGTATAAAACCGTATGCATGTATCAAATGTATGGTTTGCTTTATGCCCTCGGGCACTGCAAGACAGAACGGAATATCCGGCAATGCTTAAGTCACGCAATTCTTCCTGAGGCAGACTTGATGAAACACAAAGATTGCAACTCTGGTGTTTTCAAGTTTGATGCCTGGTTACACAGCAGCAGACGTGATCGACGAGGAGATCATACAGGTAGTGTTTTATTTGTATATATTTACATTTTGCCACAGAGAATCCCATTACTCTAATGATGGTCGTTGTCTGCATTATAAGCCAATAAATGCAGCCTAGACTTGGTGTAGTAATATCTATATAAATGGATGCGTGACTTGTTTACTGACACCATGTTAGTCCGCGCGGGAAAATTGACGTTGAAGTTTAATGAACCAGTTTGGTTATGAAACTATAACAAAATCTTTTAAATGTTTGGAAAATTGAAAGTAAACTGGAAAGCTACTGAAAAACAATGAAACTTTGCTGTATTTTCAATTTTTTTTAAAGGGACTATATTTTATCACTTTGAACTTGGCTGTTGAGGTTAAATGCCTGAAGCGGGAAATTCAAATGTTCACTCGCATCTAAATTGTTTTACTTTGAACTAGAAAGTTAAATGTAAATTAACAATTAAAGGATTGCTAGATTGAATTTACTGGAGATATAAATGCAATTTGGTTGGCAGATAAATATTCATAGCGCCCTAACGGGTGCTATTCTATTTATCTTCCACCCAGATTGCATTTATATCTCCAATAAATGCAATCTAACAATCCTTTGATTGTTAATAATATTTTTCCAGATGACTATGAACGAAATAGAAAACGTCTGTTTACAGGCGAAATTTGATTGGGGATATTACAGTATTACATATACAAATGTATATATATGCCAGAGAATGTAGACAGTTTATCATATGTTTAAGACTACCCTAATTAGACCGAGATCTTTTCTATCATTAGTGTCTGCCTTTAATGGACATGTCCAACCCAGATTTAAAACATAACATTTGTTTCTGTATTTATTTATTTAATTGTTATCTAGTTATTCTGAAGGGACACTGTTCTTAATTATATGGTTCGGCAAATGTGTTTTGACTTTTTGGATGTTTTACTCTCGAAATATCAATTACATTTAATGATTAGTTTATTGATTGATCATATTTATCATGTTGATGTTACATTTCATTATTATGTTATTAATCAGCTAATACCATGTTGTCCCCGTTATTAGGCGAAGGTCTGTGATATTGGCCCGAGACTGAAGACCGAGGGCCAATGCGACAGACCGAGGCCTAGATTAGCTGGAATTAGCTGATTATTGATACTTTTATTAAGTAAATACTTCCATCATCAAAAGTAATCTACAATTCATAATATAAAAAGAACAAACTGATAAGATTTATCCAATTTTAATCAGCTAACGTGACTATATATAAACATACAGTACGTGTAACTTGTTACTTTAATGCCCCGCATTTATATTACCGATAAATAAGTAGTAATGTTCGGAAACGAGTTCAATGATACGTTTAAGGTCACAGTAACTAGTTAGATCAACAAGATGGTAATCTGTTTAACGTAAAACACACGCTATCCCTACTGTAACATACCTCTGTGTCTGTCTGTTGTCATTGAGGCGTCTTCAAACTATGTTAATCGGAACATCCGTCGTATACGGTAGTTACCATGATGAGTCTAAAAATATTCCGGATGCCGTCGCGTACGTTCGACTAGCGCGCTTTCAATATTAGCCAAGTTTATCTCGTATTGGCCCAGTTTGTCGATATTAGCCCAGTTTACCGATATTGGCCCAATTTTGCTATGATACATGTATCGATAGGACATAATTTTTACAAATATGAAAGTAGTTAATTAATAATAATCAAGATCCCATTTTGAAAAAAAATATGAAAAGGTCATTTTTCTTCATCAATAATCTTCCGCAATGCTTATCATCGTTTTGATAATCCAAGTTGCAAAACGACCGTCTATTGACCAGCATTTCTTCATTCTTTGAGATTCAGGATTATATTCCACTTGGAAATTGACCCTATACATAAATTGACATTTAGTTGTATATTTCATTCGGGTTATTTGATTCAGACTACAAAATTATAGAAATAGAGGTCATTTGCTTTTACAAAATGTTTGCTATGTTACTGCATTGTGTATACCATTTATTGTTGATAAATATATGACAATTTAATCTTTTAGGAAGATATGTCATTAAATATCATTTCAGAAGAGATACCATCATGGATAAGTTCGCTACTTCAGGGGACCGCGTACTCGCAAAGCAGCGTCAGTATTCTCTGTGATGGCTGGACCCCAATGCATTACGCTATACTGATGCAAAACGATGACCTTGTCAAGCATTTATTGCAAACTGGAGAAGGACATTTGAAGGATAAAGCATATACTTTGCTTCCAAAGTTCATACTAGATATATTGAAAGGTAAAAGTCGTTTTGAATACTACGAGTATGTTTATAGCCACATCGAAGGATTTACACCTCTTATGCTAGCAACTTTCATAGAAAATGTGACAGCACTTGAGTTATTGTTTCAAGACAGTGAGCAAATAAGCAGCTTTGCTTGCACTGATATCGATGATGCACTCTCTCTTGCGTATTGCGATAGGATGGAGTCAGTGCTTCTTTATGCTCTTTGTAAGGCGGGGAAGGATTATTTGTCGCAAAACCATCAAATTGATGTCAATCTGGAACCTCATTACCGAAAGGAAAATCCATTGAGACGAATTTTGTTTGCTGCATCAACCGATGTGATAGACAAAATTGAAGAGGATTTCTTTACTCTGGAAATTCGCGTTGAAAACAAAGCTATCATCAGTGAATACCTATACACCACAAATAATCTAGATGTTGTTTCAGAGGAAGATGATACACTCCTTGCAGAAACAATAGAATGTCATTCTGATAGATTATGGAAGAGGCACAGTTCTCTGAATGCCATTATTCCCGGACATATATCAGTAGTAAGGGATGGGTGTCCCGGCTATGACAAAACCATCATTGTCGTGTTTTACAGTAATGATAAAGAACTGACGCCATCATCTGAAATACCTTTTCAAGAGTATTTATTCACAAATGGGTCGAAGATTTTAGTTCATGTTGTAGAAGGGTTTTTCAGATTTGACAGCACTGTTCATGTAGGACAAAGTATTGATTACAAGAAATCATCAATCAATAGTATGCGAGCCACGCTTGGACCATTTGTACAAAGCTCACAAAATAAGAAAGGAGTTCTTACCTGTGCACACACATTCCTTGAGGATTTTTTCAATTTCAATAATGATAATGCCTACCATGATGTCACATATGATCCAGAAATGCCATCCCAACTGAGAAGTGTATTTTCTGAAACAAATTGTCTTACCATTTATAAAGACCAACCAAACACATATAGGGACTCACAAACTGATGAACCTATAGCAGACGATCGCATCCCTATGGATTGTAAAGAGTAAGTACACCGTTTGTGGTTAAATTTAAATATGATCAGATAACAATGAAAATAAAAGTCAATAACAATATTTAACTCCGTATTTAAAAGTTATATTTTGACATTCTGAAAATTATCATGTGCATTTTCTTCAGCACCCAGCAACCCTGTGGATACTTGAGAAGGCTATTGTTGCGGCCAGACAAAGATGTTGGCATAGATGTCGCCCTCATTTTATTCAATGATGACGACACAGTTACTTGTAGTCCACAATTACATCTTGGACATCCTATGTTCAGACAACAGCTTCAGCAGCATCGTGAGTATTTTTTTAATTCATATTTATATGGTTTAAATAGTCATAGTAAAATATTAAATTTAAATATGCCGTAAATGATGTAAATTTCATACTCACGAACCAAGAAATAATTACCACCAAAAGATAACAACACTTTGAGAATTACTAACAATGCCTTAACTTTTTAATTTTACAAGTGACAAATAAAAGCTGAATATGAATCTTGGCAGCTTTGCAAAAACTCATTCTATTTCATTGTACAATGAACTACAATGTGTACATACGGTCAGTCTACTAAACCAAGTTGGTCTACAATTTCATTTCTCATTTTTTGCAGTGTTATTGGCGATTGTGAAATGATTTTTTTAAGGTCCGTTCCCATCTAAACATACATGATATCAAAAACCAATAATTAACAGTGAATTAATGATGTGTTGAACTAATGTTTACCGGGCATCGTACATGTATGTCAATCCATTAGAATTACAGCTTAATGCAATAAACGTTATGGTTTTCAATTAGTATCGACTACCAAGAAAAAAAAGCATGTCATTTTTTGTTAATGTATGGCACATATATCTTTGATTAAATAATGACCAATATGTAGCCCGATGACGTTATCTCAGATTCCCTTGAAGCGGTACATCACTATATTAACAAATTCAAAGGTCTTAGGAATTTTCTATATCCTGATTAACCAAACATTTCGGCAATACGTAGTTTTGGCCCAGTTACTAAAACTATAAACATCCTGCCTATGTACTCAATGTCGATCTCACCTGGACTGCTTATCGGCCAATGACAATAAGGATGATCGTATTTCAATGCTAAAATTGCGGAAGAGGAATTGGGCAATGCGTATGAGAAGTAAATTGTTTTTATCATTTTAGTAACTCGATATTTCGATTTACTAACTCAATATTAACTAAATGTAATTGGTTGGCACACGTAATACACTTATGTACGTACACGTTGCGACACATATTACGCCTAATATGGGAGTGGAACTATTGTAGAGGTAGCTGGGAAGTGGAGTGGTTTGTTCTTCTTTCTCCAACGTTTTGGGGATCAATGAAATTATACAATCACTGGACAATAAATGAACACCAATAGAGTATGTTCTGATATAACACTTATTATATTTACGGTAATTAGTTTGTACGTGTATTTTTATAGTATGTATTGATACGGTCCAAGAAAGTAATTTCATCGTGTTCCATTTAACATCTGTTTTGTTATATACATAATTTTACGTAACCCAATTTGAATACATATCCGAAATTGCAGTTGATGATCTCATTCAAGATAAAAAAATGATTAAATTGAGAAGGGTATCTAAGAACGACACAGTGACATGAAAATATTGCTTACATTCATAGATAAATATACAAGATATGGAAATTAGCCCAATGGATTTTGATGATAAATGTTATTGAATGTACAGTATATTAGTATATTTAAAGCACCGACGAAATCATCTTATTTCTTGGTCATAATTAATTATTGGTATACATGTATACTTTATTGATCAAATACATATGTAACCCTTTTGTTTGAAATTTGAAAATATAGGGCCATTCATATTCATGAACATTTGCATGAAAACGATAGGAAACTCAAATTACACTACATGTATTTATTTTACATGAAATATGCTATAAGTGTTACGTTTTACATCCAAAATATGTTATTATTTTTTAAAATTGCATTACATTTGAAGACAGATCACTGGAGCATCAGATTTTCTATCTGTACAAATCAGCAAAACACCATTTTTATACAACAAAATAATTGTTTATATTTATCTTAGAAAGGATTGTGCTTATACATTGATATTGTACACTTAACATTGTATAGCATCGTTTTTATTTATGATGAAAATTCATAGTTTGGGCATTTTATTTTTCATATTTCAATATACATGCATAGACATTTTCCTTTGTTGAGTGCAAACAAATAAGATAAAAGATTTAAAAAGACAAAGATCGACTCAACACGGTAAATGTACTAATTTCTACCATTATATTATCTTTTAAAGAACATCGGTTGTTGTCTGACTAATGTTTATGTTTCATAATAGCTATTTATATTATCAAGAAGTCTCTTATAAATCCATGCAACAAATAACATAATCTTGCTAGTTGAAATTGGTACATAAACGGTTATCAAAAATAAATCTTAATAATTTAACTAATAAATATAAACTTGTGACATGGCAGCCGATGCCCTGTCACGGTATTGGCTAGTCTAATTAATATTCTCGTTATACATGTAGTTTATAATAGTACAACACTACTAGTAGTCACACTTTTGATCAAGATACCAGGGGTATGAATTATTTTATACATTATAATATCGTAAATGGCGAGCAAAGTTTTATTTTGTTTTTTTTTCTCCTATTTTTTGGTGGAAATAATGCATACGATATGCAGACATTGAAGTATCTTTACAGT
The DNA here is from genome assembly GCF_041381155.1 of Argopecten irradians. Classification (NCBI taxonomy): domain Eukaryota; kingdom Metazoa; phylum Mollusca; class Bivalvia; order Pectinida; family Pectinidae; genus Argopecten; species Argopecten irradians. The sequence goes on along the minus strand of NW_027187630.1, from coordinate 48,813 downwards.
CTTTCGGAACTACTGTCAAGGTATTCACATTGTTTTATTTATTGATTTATTAATGTCAAATTTGATTTTGTGTTTATGGGTCTTGGTGATTCTATGTTCGTTGCTGTTTTCATGTTATAGTGTTTACTTTGTGTAATGAATTGGCAATTTCAATATATGTATATATATATTTACTTGTTTTTTAGCTCACCTTTAGCCCACGTCGTCCGGCCGTCCGGCGTCAACTTTTCCATTTAAACAACTTCTTCTCCAAACTTGGAGACCTAAAGTCCTGAAATTTGAGTTATAGCATGCTGGGATGAAGGGCTACCAATTTTGTTCAAATGAATGACCTTGACCTTCATTGAAGGTCACAGAGGTCAAATACGTGAAAATCTACAACAGACTTCTTCTATATAACCAAGAGGCCTAGAGACCTGATATTGGGCCTGTGACATGCTGGGACGTAGGGCTTAAAAAGTTTGTTCAAATAAATGACCTTCACATTCATTCAAGGTCAAAGGGGTTAAAAAGGCTAAAATCTTTAAACGACTTCTTCTTAATAAACAAACAGCACAGGGACCTGATATTGAGCCTGTGGCATGTTGGGATGAAGCGCTATCTAGACCTTGACCTTCATTAAAGGTCACAGGGGTCAAAAAAGGCTAAAATCTTTAAACGACTTCTTCTTGATAACCAAGAGGCCTAGAGACCTGATATTGGGCCTGTGACATGTTGGGATGAAGGGCTACAAAGTTTGTTCAAATGAATGACCTTGACCTTCATTCAAGGTCATGAGGGTCAAATAGGCTAAAATCGTTAAATGACTTCTCCTTAATAACCAAAAGGCCTAGAGACCTGATATAGGGCCTGTGACATGTTGGAATAAAGGACTACAAAGTTTGTTCAAAAGAATTACCTTGACCTTCATTCAAGGTCGCAGGGGTTAAAAAGGTTAAAATCTTTAAAACGACTTCTTTTAATAACCAAACAGCATAGGGACCTGATATTGAGCCTGTGGCATGTTGGGATGAAGCGCTATCTAGTTTGTTCAAATGAATGACTTTGACCTTCATTAAAGGTCACAGGGGTCAAAAAGGCTAAAATCTATAAACGACTTTTCCTTAATAGCCAAGAGGGCTAGAGACCTGATATTGGGCATGTGGCATGCTGGAATAAACGGCTACGAAGTTTGTTCAAATAAATGACCTTGACCTTCATTCAAAGTCACATGATCAAGTAGGTCAACATTTTTAAACGACTTCTTCTTAATAACCAAAAGGCCTAGAGACTTGATATTTGGCATGTGACATGCTTGGATAACGGGCTACCAAGTGTGTTGAAATAAATGACATTGACCATGACTCAAGGTCACAGGGGTCAGATAGGCTTAAATCTTTAAACGACTTCTTCTTGATAACCAAGAGGCCTAGAGACCTGATATTGGGCTTGTAACATGATGGAATGAAGGGCTACAAAGCTTGTTCAAATGAATGACCTTGACCTTCATTCAAGGTCACAGGGATCAAATAGGCTAAAATTGTTAAATGACTTCTTCTTATAAACCAAAATGCCTAGAGACCTGATATTGGGCCTGTGACATGCTGGGATGAAGGGCTACTAAGTTTGTTCAAATGAATGACCTTGACCTTCATTCAAGGTCACAGGGGTCAAATAGGCTAAAATCTTTAAACGACCAAGAAGGCTAGAGACCTGATATTGGGCATGGGACATGTTGAGATGAAGCGCTACAAAGTGTGTTCCAATGAATGACCTTGACTTTCATTCAACGTCACAGGGGTCAAATAGGCTAAAATCTTTTAAACGACTTCTTCTTTATACCCAAACAGTCTAGAGACCTGATATTGGGCAATAGACATGTTAGGATGAAGCGCTACAAAGTTTGTTCAAATGAATGACCTTGACCTTCATTCAAGGTCACAGGGGTCAAATAGGCTAAAATCTTTAAATGACCAAGAAGGCTAGAGACCTGATATTAGGCGTGGGACATGTTGAGATGAAGCGCTACAAAGTGTGTTCCAATGAATGACCTTGACTTTCATTCAACGCCACAGGGGTCAAATAGGCTAAAATCTTTAAACGACTTCTTCTTTATACTCCAAAAAGTCTAGATACCTGATATTGGGCATGAGACATGTTAGGATGAAGCGCTACAAAGTTTGGTCAAATGAATGACCTTGACTTGCATTCAAGGTCACAGGGGTCAAATAGGCTAAAATCTTTAAACGACTTCTTCTTTATACCCAAAAACAGTCTAGAGACCTGATATTGGGCAATAGACATGTTAGGATGAAGCGCTACAAAGTTTGTTCAAATGAATGACCTTGACCTTCATTCAAGGTCACAGGGGTCAAATAGGCTAAAATCTTTAAACGACTTCGCCTTAAATGACAAGAAGGCTAGAGACCTGATATTAGGCGTGGGACATGTTGAGATGAAGCGCTACAAGTGTGTTCCAATGAATGACCTTGACTTTCATTCAACGCCACAGGGGTCAAATAGGCTAAAATCTTTAAACGACTTCTTCTTTATACTCAAAAAAGTCTAGATACCTGATATTGGGCATGAGACATGTTAGGATGAAGCGCTACAAAGTTTGGTCAATGAATGACCTTGACTTTCATTCAAGGTCACAGGGGTCAAATAGGCTAAAATCTTTAAACGACTTCTTCTTTATAAACAAACAGTGTAGAGACCTGATATTGGGTATGTTACAGTACCTGAACCGTTTAACGTTCCCAGCCTAACGCAAACGCAACGCAAAAAAATCGTCCGTTAGCTAACGCTAACGATTGCTAACGCTAACGATTAACGATTAACGATAAACGATTAACGCAATACCGGCTAACGATTAACGATTAACGCAAAACGCAAAACGATCGGCTATGATAAACCGGAAATACCATTGTTATAATCACGGACACGGCTTGACGGTAAATAAATAACGGATCTTGACGTTCTGAAATGCAAACGAAAGTACAAGAAAAACTGGAGTATGTTCGGGATTAAAGTTTCTGTATATCATATAAACATTTGCCTATGAAATCTATATGGACACGTTGAAGTCAAAGACGACAGTACTCAATGCAAAGTTTCCACTTTACATGTACAAAATGTACGTATACAAATGAATTACATGTGCACTGTGTGTATGGAGAAAGAATGGTATTATTCTAAAGTGTCATTTTACCCGATAATTTAAGAAATAACAAATTGTTACAACATATCTTTACTGATAATAACACAATGAAGTCAAACACGACTGTACTCGATACGAAGTTTCCACTTCACACGTACGTTTACAAATTACGTGTACAGCCGTATGTATTAAGAGAGAATTGTATTATTTTAATTGTCATATTTGTCCGACATTTTAAGAAATAATAAACAAATTGTTACAACAAACACTTTATTGATAATATTACCGTCACAATGTCAATAACTTTAGTGAAGCGATCAGGCATATACTGGTACTTAAAATAGTATCATGGTATTGAAATGACCAATAAAATATATTTTCACACAAACACATTTAAAATGCAGTAAATCAAATTTCCATCTATATGTTTGATTTCTATTATCGATGTTTCATAACTCAACAATTGTAATAATTAACATCTTATAGTGTTTCCCGCATCAATAACAAGTTTCAGGGTTTTTGTAGATTGTCGAAAGGCTCTTCCGCTTACCATGGAAAAATTGTATTCTCGGAATATTTGTTCCATTACGGATTACACGCTGTATATTACTAGGGTGTGCATTCATAAAAGCTCATTGCTTACAATTGACTAGGCATCGATTTTAGGGTCGTACATGTACATTTACAAATGCACGTACATACACCACAGCTACTGTAATAAAGATTGAACATTTGAATTCGTGTTTCACCATTTGCAGTTCTCTCATATTATAGTTCATGCATATAATAAAGATATAAAGAATGAAAATATTTCACTTCCAGTTATTTATATTCAAATTAAGTCAATTATGCATAATCATTGATAACAACGACGATGAAGATAGTGATGCACATGCATACATGTATGTACACTGAGGATTATATACTGCAAAATTGCATTGCGACACTTTTCTACGTATATTTGTAACTGGTGTAAGACATATATTTATTTGATCACATTTCACATCAAGCAACTCCTCAATTTACAGTTTAAAACAAATTAATTATTCATACAATGTATAAGTGTAAGTTAATTCTTTCAAACGTAATCTATACTATAGGAAAGCATATTACACACATCAAAACTTTGAAATACGACAGTACATATATGGACGTGAAATGTACTGTCACAGTGTACGGCACACAGGTAAGTTGGGTATAAAATTAATCTCCCTCCCAAGAAGGTGTTAATTACAGGTGAACTCCGCCCGTGGCCAGCTACAGGGGGTCGACACAAGGGTAACACCAGTCGTGACCTATATACCTGTACAGGTAAAATACCCGTGCGCGTCACGCTGGGAATTGAAGAAATTCCAGTTACAAATAACAACGAACACGTGTGAGAAGGTGTCCGTGACAGTCCAGTTTTTATTGATATGAGCTGATTTGACACGCGTACAGTACGTGTGAAGGCTTACAATTAAACGTACCACTGCACATTTCAATTTATCTACACGTGTTCTACATGTAGTTGTAGGATTGCAAACATTTACATCATTTTATTCCATTTTCATATAAATAAAAGTACTTATAAATTGCGTTTACAAATATGTACATGTACAGTAAATGCCAAATCTCACCTATTCTCGTGTTCAACCTCGTCATATTAAATGATTTTTAAATTTCACGAATTTATTTACAAATCTTCCGAGTCTTTTTTTGCGTTCTTCGTACATTGATAATATTTAACATAACAAGAACAATATTATGCAGCGTGTCTGTAATAACATTTTTTATATTTTTATTATCTGTTTTAGCTATTTTCTTGTGTAATATATCAGTCGTCGTGGATACACGAAGCGGTAAACGTAATATCTTAGTAGACAAAAATGAACATTATATCCGGATCGTCAAAGCATATCACCGGCATTTGGTTCTATTTTTAGTGGTTAACGTTAGCGGAAGTGGATCCTGCTAACGATTAACGCAAACGATTTCTAACGCAAACGATTGTAAACGCAACTAACGATTAACGATTGCTAACGCAAACGATAACGATTAACGATAAACGATTGCTAACGTTAACGATTGCTAACGGAAAACGCAAACGCAAACGAAACGCAAATTTGGGAACGTTTAAAACGGTTCAGGTACTGTACATGTTGGGATGAAGGGCTACAAAGTTTGTTCAAATGAATGACCTTGATTTTCATTCAAGGTCACAGGGGTCAAATATGCTAAAATCTTTAAACGACTTCGCCTTAATAAACAAACAGCTAGGGACCTGATACTGGGCCTGTGGCATGCTGGGATGAAGGGCTACCAAGTTTGTTCAAATGAATGACCTTGACCTGCATTCAAGGGGTCAAATAAGCTAAAATCTTTAAACGACCAAGAAGGCTAGTGACCTGATATTGGGCATGGGACATGTTGAGATGAAGCGCTACAAAGTTTGTTCCAATGAATGACCTTGACTTTCATTCAACGTCACAGGGGTCAAATAAGCTAAAATCTTTAAACGACTTCTTCTATATACCCAAACAGTCTAGAGACCTGATATTGGGCATGTGACATGTTGGGATGAAGTGCTACAAAGTTTGTTCAAATAAATGACCTTGACTTTCATTGAAGGTCACAGGGGTCAAATAGGCTAAAATCTTTATGCTAGGTTTACACTATGTTCCCGGCGGCCACGGCAGCCCCGTTTCAGGCCACCGTGGACAAAACGTGGTGACCGCGAGACAACGTGAGACAACGCAGAAGGACGTGATAGACAAACGTGAGCGGTCGTGATTACCGTGGATGCCGTGCCAGATTTTTAAACTGTCAAAAAATTTGCCACGGCAGTCACGGTACAGATGGTGAACGCCACAGGACGTAATAAAACGGGATTGACGTAACAAAACGTAACAGTGCGTACGAGGCCGTAACAGAACTTCAAGACGGTCCGTGGTGGAACGGGCAGCAAGCACGTTCCCCGGAATCTCACGGTGATTTCAAGTTTTGTGACGTTCTGTTGCGTTTTTTCCACGTTTTATCACGGTTGATGCAGATTGGCTGCACGTTTTGTGCCGTTTTGTCCAGGTTTGTCAAGGTTTTTACGGCAAGCCAAGGTGGATGAAAACCGTTTTGATGCGTTCTGTCAAGGCATCTCACGGCTTGTAGCGGTTGAAAGTCCGACGTGATACGGCTTGTTACGTCTTATTACGGTCTTACGTTGCAAGCAAAATATGATGGAGTATCATTGCCTGGGCTGGTACATATTCGCTACTTCATTGAATTATTTGTATTAAGAAATAGAAATAGTCATTAGCAAACACATTTAAACCCTCAAATTATACCAAAGCTATTATTGCAAAAGACAGATTAAATGAGTACAGCAAAAAAATATTTGCGTAGAAACACTTGGCTATGATAATTATATATTTATACCAAATATGCTTTTAACAAATTTTGTAATTAAAACGTGTTTGAAATGACATTTTCGGCAATACATATTGTTTCAGTTGCTCCAAAACGCCCGGCACCATACGTTTATCCTAGTAAGCCTTTGCGGACCGTGTAAAACGTAGCAGACCTCATCAGATCTTTAATAAAAATAATAAAAATAGTCATAGCAAACACATTTAAATCCTCAAATTATACCAAAGCTATTATTCCAAAAGGCAGATTAAATGAGTACAGAAAAAAATATTTGCGTAGAAACACTTGGCTATAATAATTATATATTTATCCGAAATATGCTTTTAACAAATTTTGTAATTAAAACGTGTTTGAAATGACATTTTCGGCAATACATATTGTTTCAGTTGCTCTAAAACGCCCGGCACCATACTTTTATCCTAGTAAGCCTTGGCGGACCGTGTAAAAACGTAGCAGACCTCATCAGATCGTAACAGGCCAGGAGAGAACGCAGTGGTATCCTTGATAGACCGTGCTAAAACCGTAGTATACCTTTAACCTCCAGGAACAGCCCTTTCTCCTATATCCACAGTCCACCACGTAATCCGTAAAAGACCGGGACAAAACTTCACAAGACCTAGCTCAACTTGAATACAGATACAAAAATGGCAAAAATTCCACGACGCACCACGTTTCGGGCAAACGGGGCTAGCGTGGTCGCCGGGAACATAGTGTAAACCTAGCATTAAACGACTTCTCCTTAATAACCAAACAGCCTAGGGACCTGATATTGGGCCTGTGGCATGCTGGGATGAAGGGCTACCAAGTTTGTTCAAATGAATGACCTTGACCTTCATTCAAGGTCACAGGGGTCAAATAGGCGAAAATCTTTAAACGACTTCTCCTTAATAACCAAGAAGGCTAGAGACTTGATATTGGGCATGAGACATCTTGGGATGAAGCGCTACAAAGTTTGTTCAAATGAATGACCTTGACTTTCATTCAAGGTCACAGGAGTCAAATAGGCTAAAATATTTAAACGACTTCTTCTTTATACTCAAACACTCTAGAGACCTGATATTGGGTATGTGACATCTTGGGATGAAGCGCTACAAAGTTTGTTCAAATAAATGACCTTGACTTTCATTCAAGGTCTCAGGGGTCAAGTAGGCTAAAATATTTAGATGACTTTTCTTAATAACCAAGAGGCCTAGGGACCTTATATTAGGCCTGTGACATACTGGGATAGAGGGCTATCAAGTTTGTTCAAATGAATGACCTTGACCTTCATTCAAGGTCGGAGGGGTCAAATAGGTGAACATCTTTAAACGACTTCTTCTTAATAACCAAGAGAACTAGAGACTTGATATTTGGCATTTGACATGTTGGGATGTAGTACTACCAAGTTTGTTCAAATGAATAACCTTCACTTTCATTCAAGGTCACAGAGGTCAAATAGGCTAAAATCTTTAAACGACTTCTTTTTTAATAACCAACAGGCAAAGGGGCCTCTAATGTGCTTAGGGATTATATACATTCTTTTTTACTCTATTTGTTTAGTATGAACCACGCATGATTACCAGATTGCAGGTGAGCGTTCGGGTCTATTGGGCCCTTGTTTTACCTATTCTTGGTGTCAGACTACTGTTGCTTTTGCATTTTCAATACTTGCTATACATGCAACATGTGTAATATTTACTATAATGTATTAGATTTAAAAAAGTATTAGGATAGCATCTGCAAACTGTAGAGGATTAGATCAAAAGGGAAAAAGAATGGATGTCTTTAATTTCTTAAAAAAAAACACTTTAGGGAATTTAGTATTTTCTGTCTCCAAGTTAATACTTCAGTTCAGGTAAGAACTTCTTCAGAATTTTTAAGGCTTCCTTTATGGTACAACCCTATTATTGCATTAATAATAAATCCTTTTTTTAACAAAAAATGGTTTGATAAGGGTGAATAATTTTCTTTTTTTTAATTATTTCAAACAAAGATTCGGTATAGAATCAGAAAAATGTTTTGCTTTACCGAAGTATATGCAGTTGTATCAAGAAAATGTGTAAGAATCTAAATTTAAACCTTAGTATATTAAATAAACTAGATAGACCATCCATACCTAGTCACATTCATATTTTATTTTAAAGTATTAGGGGATGTAAAGACATGTATTTCTTGTTTAATTGAAAAAATAAAGGTTTGATAACATCAGAGCAGAAATGTAAGCAACAAGCTGTCTTTAGAAACATACACTGGAAAAACAAATATAAAACACCTTTTCGAATTACCAAAGATATATCAATACAATGGTTCCAGTATAGACTACAACACCGTAAACTCCCTTTAAATAATTACTTAAAAATTATAAATATTTCTGAAAATAATATATGTAATATCTGTAATACAGAAGTTGAAACCATAGAACATATTTTTTGGTATTGTCAAAAATCTTTTGAAAAATGGCAAGATATGAAAAGAAAAATATATGAAAAAAACTAATAATGTGGTGGACTTTAAATTAGAAACAATACTGTTTGGTGTGACTGAAAATTTATCAATTATACCTCTCATTTTTTTTATTCTTTATATGAGGTTTTATATTTTTTCTGTATCAAGAAAAAAAAAACATAAATATGCAAGGTTTGAATGAGTTTTTGTTTACAAAATATGATGTTGAAAAAAGTTGTCAATTCAAAATGGATGTATTGAGAAATTTGATCAAATATGGATCAATTTGAAATGTATTTTTGAATAGTTCGTGAAATATGCCAAACGATGTTTGTATGATGTTTTTATATTGTAGTATTTAAATATGTATGATTTGAATCTTTTTTGTTTTGTTTGTGTATTGTCTATAATTCTTTATATGTGTGTGTGTGTGTGTGTGTGTGTGTGTGTGTGTGTGTGTGTGTGTGTGTGTGTGTGTGTGTGTGTGTGTGTGTGTGTGTGTGTGTGTGTGTCTTTTTGTGCTAGATCTTGTTTGTATATACAAATATTTTATTCACTCCACTACAAACATTAAACCAAAACAATTAAATTCCAAATCTTAATGTGAACAGAATACTCAATACACAAGTAATTTTCTTAAAAAGTTTTTCCTTTTTTCCCTTTAACTATAATGCCTCTAAAAATTATGTTTATTGTTTAAATTGATGCATGCTGTGCGAGAGCCCTCCTGTGCCAGGAAAATATTGCTCGGGGAGTTGACCCCAGGGCAGGCCCAACCCTGGCATCTCTCACCAAAACACTGATGTGTATATATATCTGTTGCAATGCAACAAATGTATATACACATCATATACAGCTGGGGAAAAATATTTGTACCGTGAAAAAGAAAATAAGATAAAAGATTTAACTAGCTATAAACTTTGATATCTTAATAAACAGATTAGAAAATACTGACGTGGACTTTCATTTTTTATCATTAGTAAAAGATCATTATGTAATAAAAAGGTCAAAATTTTACGCAATTTGCAAAGATAAAAAATAAAAAAGTAAAATAGCTGTCTCTAGAAACCTAGCTAATGAAAATGGTATATCATGTATTGGTCGATTTCATTGGGTGATAATTTGAGTTTAATTTGTTTCAAGAGCAATTCAATTCATCATCCCATAAAATCGCCCAGAACAAGATCGTATTTTTATATTTCAATTCAATCGTATTAGATTTTTCTTATTTTTTATGAAAAAGTTTTTGCAAGTCTACAACGAGAGACGTAATGAAATAGTGCTTCATTAGAGTACAACGAACTCAAATAATTAGCGCAAATATTACAATTTGTCAAACATGTATTTAGAAGCATTTATATTATCAATGTAATCCAGATGAAACCTAAAAATAATTGCAATAGATTTAGAAATGAATGCAAAAATCGTCCGCCGAAGCTGTGGAAGAATAATGTTTAAACTGTGTGAAAGGTTGTCTCCCCGTTTCGATTCAAAAAGGAGAGTTACCGTAACATGGGTCAGTAACCGGCATTGCTCTAGTGGTTTATTTACCATTTAGCCTTGATACAAATTAAACAACTGATTAAAAGTAAATCTATATGCAATGACTTTCATACAGCTTTTGTTATCTTCATTTCGGCTTCGTCATTTGTTTATTATAGAGACGTTCTTAGTTTTTACACACTTTACACAGGGACATGGCAACATTTTATTCTTCTTCAATACCGCAATGTTGCTCGCCTGAAACGATAAACATGGGTCAGTAAAACGATAAAAGGACATAAATTGGTCCGATAAAAGCAATCAAATCATAACTAAACCTTAACATGTGTATAATACGCCTAATGATTATAACTACACCTATGATTTTTTGGGAGAAAAGAAACACATGAGGATATAGGACGGGAGTGTTAATCGATATGCTCTCAGCTAGAAAACGTGGGGGTTATGGTTTCATTGTCTTGAACTCTTTATTTACATTATTTGTAAATATAATGTAACCGTTCCTACATATAGCACCATCTACCTCCTATCCACTATCCTGTACACGAGGAGCTACTGTGGTCTATCGGCATATTTAAGTTATGCCTAATATGGCCGTGTTAATTACTAAGGATTACCAAATAATCATTTGAATAACCTCTTATTACCCCCTTAACAAGTAATTAATCAACCATTTTCCGATGATTCCATAAATTTCAATTTTTCCACTATGCAACGGTATAGGGTAAGGTGCAAATGGTTTGGTATTATTTCCACTTACTTTTAAAATGTATTTTTCTTTTTCTCCTTTCTTTATCTTACCAATCGTTTATCACCTGAACTCCCTTTCTTTATCTATCAACTGTTTATCACCTGAATTCCCCTTTCATTATCTTACTAAATTTCGGTTATGTTAATGCATATTTACGTCATAATAGAAAAATAAACTACTGCATTTCGTCTTAACACATAACAATGACGGTGGATAAAGGATAAAGCGTATTTTATACCACAGTGACTAGTTTTTCATCTCATCGTTCAAATATGTCTTTACAGGCGTTCCAAGTCTTGATCACCTCAAATTCGAATATGACAGAGAAATAATACCTAGAAGATCAGGCAAAGTCTGCAAATGTGGGATGGGCACCGGTTTCACTGTTGGAAACGTTCTTTTCGATAAAGCCACTGGCCAAATCAAAGTTAGTGACGACAGTTTGCCGAATGAACCTCTGGGTGTCCAACATGGTCAACGAAAGTTCATCATGAGAGGACAGATTGTGGTACAACATCACACTGAAAGTTTTTTTGCCATAGGAGATTCTGGGGCGGCTGTTTTTCTCTTCGAGGGAAACTGTCCCACGAAATGTTTGGGAATAGGTATAGGTCATATGATCAACAATCCCGTCTCTTTAGTAACTCCGATACGTCCGATTTTGGAAGAGCTTTCTGAAGACCAAAATACAACGTTTCAATTACTGGAATGTCAAAGAAAAGATGTATAGACTAGAAAACTCTAGAAGCTAATTGAAAGTGATCTTTCAAAGAGGTTACCTTAGCAACACTACTTTTTCTTATTTCATTTCAAGCCTGACCATTATTGAGTTTGTGTATGTTGTCGTAGTGTACAAGCATGTAATCTGTACCAGGAATCCTATAAGGCATAACTCTAGCTAGATTTGTACAAATGGTTTATCGTTGAAATGTATACTTGCTATTCTGGATCATTTTATGTATTCAGAAGTATTGTTTCTTACGTGCCTACTGATGTTCTTACATCACAACCTAATAGTACCCTAACTTGTACCATTTTTGATTACCAAAGATTTAGAAGAACAGCTATTTTTATTTCATTGAATGGTAAGTTTTCGGCAGCCTATCTAGTTCTTGAAAATATGGCAATTTATCTATAATAGCTGTTTGCTGAATCGCGGGAAACTATATTTCATTTCAGAAATATTTCATTAACAATACAAATATACATAAATACAGAGCATATATATACATTGTATTTTCAAAAGAATAAGACAGCAGGCATATTGCCTATATTAGTCTTCTTCTGTTACTTCCGGTTAGGCTTGAAAGAAATATGGTATGTTTCACTCTATTACAAAAACATGGCATTACGTGTTTGGTATCGAACTCAGGAAAAAGGAATTTATGTTCATCGTGTAATTAAATGGACTATGCATTATAATCAAAAGGATAATTTCTACTAAAAAAAAAAAAAAATCTTAGCAAGCAAATGAAGTTGATACATGTAATTAATAGAGTGAATGCAAAACACATTTCCAACAAGCCTTAAATGAAGAAATACACGTTTCAATATTTTTTTTATATATAACTACTCATTCACGCTCATTCATTCCTTTCCATTCATACTAGAATGTTGTATAAATTTATTATACTATAATAATGACTTAATTGCTATAATATCATAGTAAGTAAATGTAACTGAATTACTACTACTTAGTTTTGCATATAATTCAAATTATTTGTACATAGAAAAACGTTTTGAGGATTTAATATATAAATTTACATGATAAAGAATAAGTGTATTTATTTGATCAGGTATATGTACATTACGGTTGCCACACAGTAGTCATTGTAGATTTACATAACCTAATACATTGTAGATGGATAAAATGTGGTGCCTTGAATCATTATACAATGGACATTGAAAGAAAAAATGAACTAAAATCTTCACTGGGAGCACCACATACACAGGATGAGTTATCAATCAGGTGATCAGAATGTTTATCAAAATTAAGGTCACTTTTAAAATTTCTAAGTTGGCAAAGGATTATGTTAAGTTGTCTTGGAGAGGAATCCATGAATATTTCTGAAACTATCATATCATGAGCAATTTTCAATTTACATTTAAAAGAAGAAATTGAAACAGAGTCTCTAATGGAACTGTCAAGTGAATTCCACATATCCATGGTTGACGGAAAAAAACTTTTCTTATAGCTATTAGTTCTTGACTGTGGAATGTTAAATACTCTATTATTTCTAAAATTGTATACATTGTTTAGTTTTATATATGGTTGTGTAATATTATAAAGATACCTTGGAGTATAATTATTAATAATTTTAAACATTAGCAGAAGATTGTGATCCTGTCTTCTTTTACTTAATGGTTCTAGTTGTGTTTCGTTATATAAATGTAGAGATGTACCTCTTCTAAGTACTGTTATTAATCTCATAGCTTCCAGTTGAATTGATACAAGAAGATCAGCTTCAGCTTGTGTACTATTGTCCCAGACTACATCAGCATATTCTAATATTGGTTTTATGTAGGAAGTACATAAAGTTTTCAAAGTTTTTCTATCAATAAATTTTTCAATAACGAAGTAAACTTAATCTAGCGTTAGCTTTTTGATATTAATTATGAAACTATATCAATCTATTATAAGATATTGTATTAAAAGTGAACTCCATAGTGCACTTTGTCGTATGAATCTCGCTTGTTGGTGTATCAGTCCGGATTTCTCATTTCTTTACGACTTGATAAATCTTTCGAAAACAGTTGAAAAATTACATAACCATGCCAAAGTTCTTCGCTGACTATGTAACCACTTCTACTTAAGGTAGACCGTCCCTTCTGGTTTCCTATCAAGGATTTCGTTCATTGTTTGATATTTTGATTTGAGGTATAATTCTGATCACAAAAACCGCATAAAAATCATAGGTCATCGGGTTACTTTTTTCTTCTAGGGTTGCTTAAAGATATGTACTTATGACTTAATATTCCGGATTTTAAGGATTTTAAAATAAAACATATTTCCTCCCTGTAACATCCCGTTACATATAAATAATACGCCTGTAACATGCTCATTCCTTCAGTAAGTGATATAGAATTCATAACTATATCCGATAAGCTGAGTTTTCCATAATAAAACGAAATATCGTTATTTTAAAGTTAAATCAGGACCCAATTTTAGTGAAAATTTGCATCAAAATAACCACGTTTTCTTTTTATTTCTGAAAAAATGCTCGCAAGAAAAATCGATTTTTTTAGAATTTCCTTGAAGATTGGCTTATTTGCAATAAGAAAAGCCAATAAAAAGTGTACCTCACCGTATTATTTTTCAAAATATGGCCGATTTGCTTCGTAATACCCCTTAAAGTTTGGCATGAAAATGTTAAAAAATAGGCGATTCCGTAGCACTTTTCAACGTTTTATGTCATTCATTTATCCTTGTTAGTTTTCTATATTTATTATGTTATTGGGGTATAACAGATAACAGAATAATTACATATCTCAATGATTTCATTTATTTATTACATTCATTATAAAAAAACCAGTTTGCACGCTACATGTATATATTGCAGGCCTGACCTAAAACTTTCAAAAAGAGTCAAATTCAGCAGGAAATATATCATCTTTTTCTGAGACAAATATTTTGCTTTGTGTGATACTGTATTAAAATGGATTATTTTCCGTTATAATATTTTTCAAATTATAAGTACTGTAAAGTTTTTAACAAAAAATAAAATGAAAATATTACCCAGCAATTTCCGGACGAAAATTGGTATACCGGTATCTTACGAAGCTCGAAACTCACTTCGGTATCCATATACCGTGTAAATTTTATTTCTATTCTGCAAAATAATTATAACGATGGCACTCTTTCATTTGTTACTACTGACTCCATTTACCGATTGTCACATTTTTAGATCGATACACTTCAAGTAAACACTCGAAAGGGTTCGAGACGAAATACTTGTTCAAATGCCGATTTCAGAAACGAGTTCTAATAGATGGGTATTTTATTTCACCCAATATTACGCCGTCATCTCAGCCAATCAGAAGCAACGTTACAAACGACGACGCCATCTTTCCTTTAAGGGCTGATAAAGTAAATTTATAAGTCAATGAAAATGCTCGTAACAAGCAAAATTGAATTATGCATTGTTAAAAAGTTCAATTTATGGAAATAACGGAGTCGAATTTCCTATTTATTTTTTCTATTCATATATTCACACTCTATTCTTGTCCCAAAACCCCCATTTGTGAAGGAAATTCACTTAAGAGAAGGAAGAAATTTTTATTTCAGTAACAGATATTCTTTTATTGCTTAGCTGATTATATTGGAAGATGGTCTGTCACATGAACGCTTGCAAATAAAGAGCAATAGCACTGAGCTTCTGCCTAATGAAGATTACGTTCGTCGGATCATAAAGGCGTTTGAACCGCTTAATCATATAATTAGCTGACTTTAAAGCATCGCATTCACGCTGATGGGATTTTTTACAGTGGGTAAACAGTGGCGGCCGCAATCTGAAGCTGTCAGTGTGTAGGATTGAATTTTGAAGATTGAGTTTTTTCTTTTATTTTCATGTATGTGTTACCTTAGAAGTGCTTCGCGTTTCGTGCCCCTGCGCCCTTATTATGATATTGCATTAAATTAAACACTATACATTTATATGTTTATACCTTGTTCATTGTTTATCCATATTTCTTTGTATACCATTATATCACATGTATGAAAGAATCAATAAAAACATTGAAAAATCCGCGAATGGAATTGTTTGAATATGGACCGACTTTCCTAAAGGTGTAAATGCACTGCATACGACAATGCCATATTCCATCTATGATTCCGTAAATATATGCAATGTAAAAAACAACTGAACACTCTGAATGACAGTGTAAATGAATGATAAGTTTAATATGATTTTTCTCCTTAGAGTACTGTTTAAAATTATTTACTTGTAAACGTGAGTTCATCAGAAGGAATTCAATATTAAAGACATATTGTAAACCGTCGTCCGTTCTCGAAAGCAACACTTTCGTGATCGTTATTGCTTACAATTCCTTTCAAGTTTCAAAAATCTAATCTTTGGAGTAGACTGTCATCTAGATGTATTCATAGTATTTCAATGTGAAGGTCGTTTAAAAGTTTAAGCGATTATTACGTATACGAAACTTTGACCTGTTGTATACACGTCGATATCATACTTCAAGTGTTCGATGATTGATGGTAAAGTGCGTGGTGAAACATCTCAAGTGACAATGTACATGGTTTAGGCCATTTGGCCCCAAATTCCATCAAGAAATTATGTTGTTGTATTTGAACTATTTAATACATTTAGCACATCCTTGATCAATTGCAATGGAAGTATGTTATCTGCAGCCGTAGTTGACAAGGTAACCATCTGAAATATGCATGAATAAAGCGGGTTTGTCATCATTGGATGTCATTGTTATGTAAGAAACAGTGCAAGAAGAGTTCAATAAAGAACAAAGAATGTCTTCTATCTTGAAAAGCTTTGTCAAAATAACAAATATATCTGTGATATACAATGTTGACATATTATCATCATATCTTCAGATTCAATCTATTTGAATTCAAAGGATGTGGATTCCTACAACACGTTTGTATTGTTACCATTGAAAACAAAATAAAGCAAGAAATAACTACATACTCTTATTCTTAAAACCACCTTTTATTGCACTGTGATAGCAACACTTGCTCATGAACGTTACATTTCTTTAATTTAAGATATCCTGTATTTATTTCGTATCTGTTGAATCAAAAGAAACGAATTTTAATTAGTTGTAATACTAGTGATATATGCCTAGAAAACGTGATAAACAAAACACAAATTGAGTATTATAACATGTGAATAAATCTGAAATAAAGATGGGTGAATACTGACAGTTCTCGCATGACAATGCGTCATACGAGGAGCTACAATTTTAAACTGTGTGCTAAGTGGATACAGACAAGTCAAGTCTCGTTTACGAGAATGGCTGACAAGAATCGGATTGATGAGCCAAAACTTAACACTCGCCCTGAGATATACATCTACACCTGACAGACACATGTATTATTTTGTTTGTCTTAACATTCAATATAATGGGATAACAGATATCATTAGTATTTCTCTAAGATTTCTGTTTACAATCTTTGTCATAATAACCTGTCAAGTACATGTAAGACGTACTGAAATGTATTACATGTATATGTATTCTCAGTGATGCCGAAAACAGATTAATTATAATAACGGACTTCTAGTTTCAACGATGTCTAATTTATTCAATAATACCGTATCTTTCAGGTTACAAGGAAATCAGACTATATACAAGTCAGCATATTAATACATAGCATAAAATGACACAAAACTTACAAAATGTATATGTTTTTGTTCTTTGGTTGACAACACAACAGTGCCTATTAGTAAGGTCAAACTAGGAAATTGATAAAATACTAAATCAAAACATCGATTTCGAGATACCAAAACGACTTGGGAAGGTAGAACTAATCGACGGTAACTCGTACCTAACCCACGTATAAATCGTTCGTCAACACATAAAATGAACATAAATTATAAAAGAAACATGCAAAATCGTGAAAATCTCATGATAATAATACATTTACAATAAATATATCAAATGGACGGTTGGGGCGTGTTGCTTTATTACATGCTTTAGTGGATTAGCACTATAAAATGGGCAAGAGTTCCACTATACAAGAAGACACAACACGAATATACCACAGTCTCCCAAAACACGCACCTCGCACAACATACACGTAACACACCGCATACGTGTGAGGCCGTCCTTACACGACACTGGCTGTTAATTGGACGTTAATAGATAAATCAAGCAAACAATCAGCAGACTCCATGGACATGGCGTATGCTGTTTGAAAGTAATGTCTAGAGCATTAACGTCCTTTTCATTTACCGAAACACACTTAAATCCTTTAATTAGTAACAGTGATATACAACTGCACTCATTTAACCATGCTCCATTCAGAAAAGATAGATCGACTGGTCCAGGGGGTGGGGTTATGGTCTACTATAAAAACAATATAATTATGCTGATTGAGCTGATTTAGAAAGTGACGATGTTGAACTGCTCTGGTCTGAAGTTTTAATTAATAATCATAAATTTCTACTAGGTTGTATCTATAGACCACCAGACAGTAATGTTAACTATTGGATCAAACTTGATAATACTTTAAGTAGAGAGCATCTGATACTGCTATAGATATTATACTGACAGGTGATATTAATGTTGATATGTTAAACTTGCCACTGAATGGCCATTTATCTAGACTTCTCATTAAACATAATTTACAAAGCTTCATAAATGAGCCTACGAGATTAACACCTTCATTGATTTTTTATTTTCTAATAATAGAAACTTGATACAAAGTACCTATGTATCACCCCCATTCTGTAGTGACCATTCATCAATTCATGCTAATATTTCTTTTAAAATATTCAAGAAAGAAAAAAACATTTTAAAACATGATGAAGCAGATTTTGATAGTATGAAACTGCAATATCTGAAATTGATTGGCTTAATTTATCACATAAACAAGATACTGAACTATTTAATACTTCTATAATAAATTGCATTACGGATCAAATTAACAACTTTATTCCTGTTAAGGTTATAACGGTTCGACCAAATGACAAACCGTGGATGAATAACTCTATTAGATTGAAGATGAGGCAACGAAACAGAATACACAAAAAAGCAAATATAAATAATAATCATCATGATTGGCATAGATTTCGTGTTATAAGAAATGAAGTTGTAGACTTGATCCGCGAGGCAAAATCAAAGTATATTGAACAACTTGAAACCTCTCTTAGCGAAAATAAAGTTCCTCAAGATAAATGGTGGATGATAACCAAATCTATCACTAACTTTGCTAATAAGTCTTCCTCAATTCCCCCTCTTGAATCTAACAATCAAGTCTTTCACCATCCAGTTGAAAAAGCTGAAATATTAAACAATCATTTTGTCAACATTTCTACATCTTCACCAAACCTTGAACTTCCTCAAACAATAGAAAATGTACAACTACCACCATTCTCACTTTCAAATATCAGAATTACACGACAAGATGTCATTGATCAAATTAATTCTCTTAATATAAACAAGCCAGCTGGTCCTGATGGCATTATTCCAAAAATAGTTAAAAAGCTCAACACTTCTCTGGTACTTCCTTTAACAATATTGTTTAATAAATCACTAGAATCAGGGTTAGTACCTTCTAGCTGGAAACAAGCTAATATAAATGCAATTTATAAAGGAAATGGTTCTACAAATGATGTTCTGAACTATAGACCAATTTCAATAACATCTTGTTTTAGTAAATTGATAGAAAAAAATCATTTTTAAATATCTTTATAATTACCTTGTTGACAACTCTATAATTACCAGACATCAGTCTGGCTGTACACCAGGAGATTCAAATGTGAATCAATTATTGTTTATTTATAATGAAATTGTTTGTAATATGGATCAAGGCAAAGAATTGTGGTTTATTTTTTGTGATATTAGCAAAGCATTTGACCGAGTTTGACACCAAGGTCTTTTATTCAAATTAAAAAAATATGGTATTACTGGAAATATGCTTAATTGGTTTCGGATAGAATGCAAAGAGTAAGTACAGAAGGTTATCATTCCCAATTCAAGACTATTAATGCAGGGGTACCCCAAGGATCTGTTCTTGGCCCGCTTCTCTTTCTTCTTTATATTAATGATCTCACTGAAAATATCTCTACTAATATTTAGCTCTTTGCAGATGACACCTCCCTCTATGTGATCATAGACAATGACCCTGCACAAGCGGCACAAGAATTAACATCCGACCTCACTAACATAAGCGAATGGGCCCATTTATGGGACATAAAATTTAACCCTACCAAAACTAAATCTGTCACATTTTCCAGGAAACGAAACGCAAATCACCCCACAATAAATTTCCAAAATAGTCAAATTACTGACACTTCATCTCATACACATTTAGGGCTTACACTTACTGATGATGCAACATGGAATCAACATATTCAAAACATATATACAAAAGCTTATAAAAGACTCAACATTCTTCGTCATATAAAAACTAAAGTGAGTCGAAAAACATTAATTTCTTTATATACAGCATTTATTAGGCCAATTTTTGAATACGCTGACATTGTTTGGGGATAACTGTACTCAACAATCTGCAGAACTTTTAGAATCAATTCAACTAGACGCAGCAAGAATAATTACAGGCTTAAGGTCAGGCACCTCTCATAATAAACTTTATACTGAACTTGGTTGGGAATCTCTGGCTGCCAGAAGAGAAAAACATAAATATATCATGATATATAAATTAATGCACAATATATCCCCTCAGTATTTACAAGATTTTTAATACCCTTTAATAATAATCATAACGATAATCACTACTCTTTTCGTCACACAAGACAGTTTAATCCACCAATTTGTAGGACTAACAATTGCTATGATAGCTTCTTTCCATTCATGTGCCGCACAGTTAATACCTCAGATGAAAATCTTTTTTTTAACTCTCCTTCTCTTGCAAGTTTCAAAAATCTATTAGATAAAAAAATAAAGTTACTGATATGATATCTGTAGATACTTTTAAATCTGAAGGGGAAAGGAGGGCAAATATCATACTTACTCAACTTAGAAATAATTGTAGTGATTTAAAGTCTGATTTATATCATGATCATCTAACTGATAACCCATCATGCAGTTGTTCTGACTCATCTGTGACAGTTTCTCATTATTTTTTGGAATGTCCCCTTTACATTAATATTCGCAATGAATTATTCCAAAACATCAACAGATACAATAATACACATAACCACATTAGCGTTGATACATTTTTATATGGATGCAATAGTTGTGATATTAATATAAATAAGCAAATGCTTAAAGATATTCATCAATTCGTTGGAAAGTCTAAACGATTTAATATTTATAAAATTTAAGTCTCTGTTTTGACCGTAGGATCCAATCTGAATATAGTATAATCCTTGATTCCGATTGAACCCAGTTGAACAATAATTCTGTGTTTGTGTGTTAATAAACCAATTTTTAAACAATTAGTTTGTGATTCTTTAAACTTTACTCTTATATTTACTTATTAATAAATATCCAACTAACATATAATTAGTAAATATATAAAATTATTCACAAGTTTAGACATTATCAGATAGGATGGTTATGGCCTGTGCATATAATAATGCACAAGGACATTTGGTCAAACCACCTAACTGTTTGTCAGTCTTATTAAAATGTCTTATTTCATATGTATTTATTTCTCATACCTTAGTTTAAAAATTGCTATATCTGTATTTAGTTTATAATGTATGTATTTGTAATGGTGTACGTGTGAATGTATGTATTTATGACATCTGTATATATAACCTAATAGTTACCTTTTCTATGTTTTGTTGTTATATAATTATATTAATTTCAAATATTTTAACTTATTATCCACCCAAGGAAAGCATTTATATAGGCTTTGCCTGTTATTCGATCCTAATGACTATAATATCAATGTCAATAAAATTTGTTGAAATGAAAATGAAAAAAGCTGTTAGGCAATCATTGCGGGGGACAGCTCGGCAGATGCTGACGATCCTACCTGAACATGCAAGCTGCGAGTTGATTATCGAGAAACTAAATGGTTTGTTTGGTAACGTAGTTTCACATGAGGCAACTCTTCAGAAGTTTTATTCAGAGATCCAACAGGACGGAGAGTATGTTGTAGCTTTCGCCTGTCTCTATTACAGTCAGCAATGGAAATTCAAAGTGTAAGCAGAAGAAGACCGGCGAAGATAAAGGTAGCAATAAAACCCAGTCAAAAGCTTAAGCTCCTCCGTTGTTGGGCAAATGGGGGAAGGTGATTGCGATAGCCCTGAACTTGTGAGAGATAGATTAATCGGTGAAGCTAACGAAACCTGTATACAGTTTTGTGACAAATCGGTTAAGTGCTAAGTTAACACTGGGTTAATGGTTTCTACATGTAGTGTGTAACTGTTTGAGTCATTGAGTTTCAGTTGAGGCCCTTAGACGATTTTGGGTTAGATGTCTATTGTACGAATGGTAGTAAGTTGCCATATTTAGGCTACTTTGAAGCTGAAATACAGTGTTTAAACCAGCAGGATACAGTGTGGTTCTTGAAACAAAATTTCTACCACAATAAGTCTGTATTATTCAACTCCCAGGGCATGAATAAAACATGGCTGTCGTTGATTATCGCTTGTGTTAACCACACGTGGTTTGTCGCTTTTCGCGAATTTTGATTGGCTGATACAGCGATCTTTGACCGGGACTACTTTTCTAAGCACGTGCGTATGTTTACATCTGTGTCTGCTCAATACACAAACGTCAAAATGGCCGAATTAGATGAAGCTGGACTTCCTGTGGTCAAGATTGGCGACAACACACGGCTTGTCAATGGGCAAAGGGGTGTAATTAAGGCCATATATAAAAAAATCTCAACAGTTCGGTTTTGAAAGGTATCAAATTGAGCTAGAGTCGGGTTTAGTCGCAACGGAACCAAGGTACAAGTTTGAAATAATACCGTCATGTTCCGGACGGAACCCGGCGTCGTCTGCTAGCGCTAGTAATGACGGTATCTGTGCAAGTTCTGTAACTGAAGGTAGGGCTACTTTTCATGATAAACAACAATCTCGGGGTGTTCAGTGTGAAGAAATGTCAGACGATTCTCTCGCTGATTTTGATATCAAAGCTTTTTTGGAAAACGAGGTAAACAAAAATACAAAAAAGAAAACGGAGAGTGACGTAGCAAACCTTCATAAATATTTACAAAATAAACTTAATGAGAAACGGGCGATAGAAGAAATCCCCCCAAACCATCTTTGCAAGCTACTTTGCGTGTATTGCATGAATGTTCGTAACCAAAAAGGGGAGGATTATGAACCGTCAACAATACGAGGGATCCAGAGTAGTATTGATCGTTATCTAAAAACGAAAGATTGTGGGAAATTTGCTAGAGTCATGGAGGCAATCAAAATCTAAACAAAAAAAGTTAAAACGCGCAGGCAAGGGCAATAGGCCAAACAAAGCAGAGGCTATTTCAGATAACGAAATAGAAAAAGTATACGAAACTGGTCAGCTAGGAACGAAAACCCCTGAAACCTTGTTAAGAACAATATGGTTATTGAACACTGTTCATTTTGGGATGAGGGGTGTGACAGAACACCGTGATATGAGGTGGGGAGACGTTAAATTATGTAAGGATACTGACGACCATGAATTCATAGAGTTTAATGAACGACAAACCAAAACATGACCCGGCTCTAGCCCCAAAAATATCAGAGCTGTTCTTCCGCATGCCTGGGCCACTCCCGAAAATCAAACTTGCTGTCCTGTCGCTAATTACAAAACCTACAGGTCACTTCGTCCGGCCACTTACTGTAACCCTGATGACCCGTACTATATAGCTACCAACACTAATACTGAAAAATCAAACAAATGGTACAAATCACAGCCCGTTGGTGTCAATAAACAGCTTCATGAGAATAATGGCTGAGAATGCAGGTAGGCTTAGACATATCACGTGATATTTGTGTTCATATTACGTAACCTTGACATACAAATGATTTCGGTCTGTCACAACAACGACGGCTATTCAGCAAATGTCCGATTAAAATCAATTAGCTCTTACATATATCTTTGCATGATGCATTTGTTTTTAATTTTTACTCATCAGGTCTAACAAAAAGATCACCAGATGATTCTGGAACAGTCGCTATAGGAAAACGGCTAACAAACCACAGTGCCCGGAAATATTTAGCGCAAAAACTAAATGATACCGGCCTACATCCTAATCAAATTTTACAGGTCTGTTTTCAATTTCAAATATAGTTTTTTTTTTTTTTTTAAACGTTATCTACTACATATCACATAACAAAATGTATAATCAAACCACCACTCACCTTTTAATCGAAAATATATCCCAAACAGAAACACAAATTGATATGAAACGTTGTAGTACCCGTTTCCGATTCTAACAAAACGGTTATCACTTAATCACAAAACCAATAACCAGGTGATATGATAATAATGTTGTTGTTTCAGATCAGCGGCCATAAAAACCTACAGAGTGTAAACAGCTACTCGACAATAAACTGCAGCCAACAGCGCACGATTTCACGGGTTTTGTCGAATCTTCCATGTCCACTGGGCCAGTAACTGACACTGTTCAACATCATCAGACTGCTGTCCCTACATACTTGAGTTTATCACTGCCGAACACTAGCTCCTTGAATACCCCATTCCTTTTCGGGGCTTATTTATGGCGGCACTTTTAATGTGACAATCACAACACTTAAACCGCTGCACCAAGAAAACGTACTCGTGTCATCGACAGTGACACCGACAGCTAGTGAACTGAATGAACTGTTTAGCGGGAAAACCTTCTTAAGCGTGCGAATTGCAGTGACTCTGCACAAAAGAAATAGTGCAGTGTTGTTTTTTTTAATATCAAGAATATCTTGTTAATAATTATGGAACTTTTACTGAAAAGTCAATTGAATGACTATGTTAACTAATAAAATTTAATTATTTTCTTTTATGTGAGAGTTAGTCTTTTTCGCATATCAATTAAGCAACGATTCACATTGGGTCATATTCTTCCACGCAACGATAACCGTAAACATAACAATGGCGTGTCAGAAAGTCTACGATATTGCGTTTTTTATTGTGGGAGAAACAGGTCACACAGCTAAAGCTCGTGTTTTTTGTAACTTTTGAAAAATAACTAACTCGAGTTTAAGAAATCCCGTATATAACAGCCACTCGTTGTGTAACCTCTATATAACTAGGTACTCTTAATGAGGTCAAGGTCATTGACAATTGGAAACCAAAAAATGATAGGGGAGGTGTAACAGCCAATCCTCAGATAGTTGATGATGGGAAACATGCAAGTGCTGAACATTTGGATTTAGAGGCACTTGGCATACAGTTAAACTCTGAAAATCTAAATGAGGAACAGCTGTTGAGAGTACAGCAGGTTTTAGGAAGTTGGAGATCTTTGTTCTTAACTAGTCAGATGGATATAGGTTGCACTGTGTTAGTTAAACACAGTATAAAGTTACATGATGACAAACCATTTAGGCTCCCTTATCGTAAAATTCCTCCTGCCATGTATAAGGAAGTGAGGCAGCATCTCAAAGAGATGAAGGATTCGAGGTGTGATAGAGGATTCCATGTCCCCTTATGCTTCAAATGTGATACTAGTGTGAAAGAAAAAAATGGCCAGTTAAATTTTTACATTGATTTCAGGACGTTGAACGCTAAAACTATTAAGGATCAATACACATTGCCTAGAGTTGATGACACAATGGATGCTCTGGTGGCGGCTAATTTTTTCTCAAAATTGGATTTAAGGTCTGGATATTATCAGGTTTTGATGAATGAGGATGACAAAGAGAAGAAAGTGTTCACAGCAGGACCTTTAGGTTTTGATTAATTTCGTAGATTACCCTTTGGTTTATGTAATGCACCTTCAACGTTTCAGAGGTTGGTGGAACGCTGTATTGGGGATCTATGTCTAAGTGAATATTTGATATTTTCGCATGAGGTGTTAGTCTTTTCTCAAAGTTTTGAGCAACATATTGATAGTCTGGAGGCGGTGCTTGAGAAACCTAGGGCAAATGGGTTAAAGCTTAATCCAACTAAGTGCGGGGTTTTTAAGACCAACGTGAAGTATCTTGGATAGGAGTTTAGTGAACAAGGTATAGCTGCAGATGAGGAAAAAGTGGAGACGTTGAGAAACTGGAAATCTTGTGAGTCGGTCAAAGAGGGGAGAACATTTTTGGGTTTTACCGGGTATTACCGGAAGTTTGTTAAAGGTTATGCAGCTATTGCTCGTCCTTTAAACGACCTTTTGATTGGACATCCTACGGTTAAGGAAAAGTCTAAGAATGTTAAAATTCCTTTTGTGTGGACAGATGCTTGTCAGCAAGCTTTTGATCCTCTTAAGGAAAAGCTTACCAGGCCTCCAGTCTTGGCGTACGCGGACTACACAAAGCCGTTCAAATTGAACACTGATGCGTCATTAGAAGGTTTGACACAGTTTTATACCAAGAACAAGACGGTAAGGACAGGGTAATCGCTTATGCAAGGCGAGGTTTAAAACTAGTGAGAAACTGTATCCCGCCCACAAGTTGGAATTTCTCTGTTTGAAATGACCAATAACTGATAAACTCAAGGACTATTTACATGGTCAGAAACAGTTTGAGGTGTATACGGATAATCTGCTTACATATGTTACTACCTCTGCTAATTTAGATGCGACGGGGCATCGATGGGTAGCGGAGCTTGCTAACTATTCTTTCAAGCTGATTTATCGGTCTGGCAAGAGTAATAGAGATGCAGATGGATTGTTACGCAAACCAGGTCAGGGCGAGGAATGTGTTTTTCCTGAGATAGTAAAGGCAGTATGTATGGCCGCTTCACTGAGCAGGTGTCAGTTGCCATTGGCAGAAACCATAGGAATCAGGATGGATGCTGGTCTAGTGTCTGGGTTTTCCAGAGTAGACTGGGTAGTTGAGCAACAGAGTGATTCTGTAATTCAACGGGTAGTAGATCTGCTTCAGGCTGGAACCCGCTAGCGGGGGAGTAAGCTGCCTAGAGAGCCTGTGGCTGTGAGAAAACTGTTAAACCATTGGGATCGGTTTAGATATTAAGCAAGGAAAGTTGGTTCACAGACTACTGTTAGATAATGAGCATGTTTGGCGGATAGTTATCCCACAAAAGTGGAGAGCGAAAATCTTGTGTTCCTTCATCTTCAAGGTCATCATGGTCGTGACAGGACATTGTCGCTTCTCAAACCCAGATTTTTTTGGTGTGGTATGGAAAGGGATGTTATGGAAAAAGTTAAAAGTTGTGACCGGTGTATCAGAAGGAAAACTGTGATAACTAAAAAAGGCTGAGATGGTATGTATACAGTCTTCAGAACCAATGGAGTTAGTATGTCTTGATTTTTTATCAATGGAACGTGGCAAAGGAGGGTATGAACATGTGTTAGTAATAACGGATCATTATACACGTTATGCGCAAGCTATTCCTACCAGAAATCAGTTGGTCACTACTGTAGCTAGAGTTTTGTTTGATAATATCATAGTTCACTACGGGTTCCAAGGCAGGTTACATAGTGATCAAGGACGAAATTTCGAGTCTGGAATCATTCAGGAGTTGTGTACAATATCTAGAATGCAGAAATCACGTAACACTCCATTCCAGCCCCAAGGAAATGGTATGACAGAACGCTTTAATCAGACACTGTTAAAAATGCTTGGCTTTATTAGAGGAATAGGAGAAACAAAATTGGAATGCACATGTTTCCGCTATGGTTCATGCTTATAACGCGGCGACTCATGTCAGTACAGGTTTCTCCCCATTTTACTTATTGTTCGGGCGACATCTCAGGCTTGCTGGGAATGCCGATTTTAGGTTACAGGAGAAAGAATTTTCTCAGTTTCAGCCGACGACAGAGTATGTCAGTAAGCTAAAATCAAGACGACAGTTTGTATACAAAACTGCAGAGAAACATGCAAAGAAATCGACTAAAACTCACAAATCACATTATGACCTGCGGGTTAGAGATTCTGTTCTCAAGGCAGGAGACATGGTATTAGTGCGTAATGTAAACTTAAAGGGTAAAGCAAAACTTGCTGACAAATATGAGAGTTTCCATATAAGGTAACTATCTAAACCCCACAAGGATACACCTATTTCCAGAGTCAAGCTGGAGCACAGTAGGCGTTCAGGTAGAGCTCGAACTGTTCATCGGAACATGTTTTTGCCATATTTTGGGCAGTCTGATAGAGATGCTGTGAAGGATATCAGTAAAAACCTGAGACAACGTAGAGTCCCTACTAAGTTGACACCGGAGGACCATACCGGGTCAGATTCAAGTTCGAGCTCGTGGGAGGAGATGCCATATTATGTTCAGAGGAGAGCTAGGAGGGGAAGAAATAATTTGTCAAATGCCAGAAGAAATATTTCAGAGGTCTCAAATGTAACCATTGGTACTGAGAATACATCACAAAACTTTTCAGTCAGCCAGGACATGGAAGGAGATGTACATATGTAGGTAACATTGAGGCAGAGAGGTCAGAGGATACTCGGACAAATCCAGGAGGAAATTTTACCATAGATAGAGAACCTGGTCCAAGGCGCTCAACCAGGGTGCGAAACCCTCCAAATCGGTTTGGGGAATGGCAAATGTGTCAAGTAGTTGAAGAGGATTGGGTAATTTGTTGAAATATACCGTATTTTATTTTACCGATTTGTTGCAATTTGTATCACCAGTGTAAATGCATATTGTTTGCAGGGTTGTATTTCAGATTCGAGATCAGGCAAATTTTTCCTGATGTTTTTTTTAATATATGATTTTGTTGTTTGGCATATCTGAATCAAAAAAATATATTCTGTGTGCTACTACGTATATTTTACATTACTGGATCTATATCAAATGTACATGGATTTGATTAATTCACATTCCATTCTCAGGTATTGTAAATAGCTTGTACCAATTTGTGTTATAAATCAAATTGGATTGCGTAATGATGATAAGTCTTTTTTATAGACTTTTAACTTAAGACTTAACCGATATAGCCTATAGAATGTCGGGACGACATGTTTCTTAAAAGGGGGAGTATGCCATAGGGTCAAATTAATGTACAGGTGTTTTTGTCTATGTTGTGCCGTAAAGTCTGTTTACGTGTGGTTTACTGTTTACAGTCAGTGTACTTTGTTTACATCTACATGTGTTTGTCTAAATATTGTGTGTCCAGTCCATTACCTGTTCGTCCAGTTGTGTTCGAGTATGCAAGTGTGTGGATAGCATGCTTGTGATCGGGTGTGTCTGTGAGTGCGTATATAAGGTGTGACATACGGGTAGAGCGTGCTCTCAGCCAGGAAGGACGAGACATAGAGTACCTTGCGAGGTCAGTCCTTTAGAGACATATTTGTACCACTACTGGACATTGTATCACTCAATATGGAGACATTATAGAAGATGGTATGTATTTATCTATCGCGGACGGTGTACAATTCACTCTCTAGCTGTCTATATTTGGTATGCTGTAATCTGGCTTGTTTATTTGCAGGGTTTTCCCCTCTGTCCACTTATAACATATGATGAAGTACAGTGCACTCCCGTAACAAATAAACAGTGGAAGAGACATCCATGAATTGTTGTATCTATCCGTGACAGATATGCTTAAATACACTACTGACACTATTTGCAAATCTTTAGAAATTATCTTTAATCTATCTATATCGTCTTGTGTTTACCCAGATATATGGAAACTTGCTAAAGCAATGGCACTTTTTAAAAATGGAGATAAACACTCCATTTCTAACTATCGACATACATCTCTTCTTTCAACTGTTGGAAAAGTATTTTGAAAGGGTAGTTTATAAGCATATTTATAATAATTTCTTTTTCCAGTTCCAATCGGGCTTTATGCAGGGACATTCATCAGTATATCAATTGTTAGAAATTTTACATAACATTTGTATAAATATGGAAAAAAAAAATCTTGTACGGTTTTTGTGACATCCCAAAAGCTTTTGACCGGGTATGGCACAAAGGTTTACTTATGAAATTACAATTATATGGTATTTCAGGAAATTTCTTTTTATTGTTAGAAAATTATCTTACTAATCGACAACAAAAAGTATTTATTAATAATTCATTTTCCGAAATTGGTAGGATTATGGCTGGAGTCCCTCAAGGCTCAATACTTGATCAACTTCTTTTTGTGATCTTCATAAACGATATTGCTGATGAGCTTGAATCTTCTACTCGTCTTTTTGCGGACGATACAGCTCTATTAAAATCCTCATCATCATGCAGAGATATTGAATATGCACCTAACAGCGATTTAGAAAAGATAAATAGGTGGGCAAAAAGATGGCTTGTATCTTTTAATCCCAATAAGACTGAAGGGCTCTTCATTTCAAACTTGAATGACGTTATTAGCCATATATGGTCCTATGCCGTGGTAAGAAAGGCTCGTTCATGACATTTGGGGGCTGCTGCCATCTCAATGGTTCCCATAGTCCATTCCATAGCAATCTTATTCAGATTGAAAGAGGAACGAGCCCTAAGCTCCAGGTCGGAAACTGAATCATCGGTTCAAAAACACATTTCTATACGTTATTAGCCATATACGGTCCCATGGAGTGAGAATTTATGCTCGTGGACGTTTTGTAGAGCTTGTTGCCATCTTTGTGGTTCCCATAGGACATTTCATAGTAATCCTATTCAAATTGAAAGGGGAACGAGCCCTGAGCTCCGGGTCGGAAACTGGATCTCCGGGTCAACTTACACATCTTATATACGTTATAATATAATCCGTATGCGGTCCCAGACAGTGATCTGTTTTGAGAGATCCGGTAAGGTTTGTTGCCCGAGTATAGACATTCACATTGCATTGCATGTAGATACATAACTATATGTAACCTGCAGGATGCTATACCTTATATCATGGATGACAACAACAGGTAAGGTTTTCTTGATAGAGTGTAAAATTAAGCATATTTCTCTGTTTATAACAGTAATGATATTCTCGTATTCTGGCCATGACATACAATATGAGTTGTGTAACTTTTCTGGAATTGAATAACACAGATGCATTGTAAAGTACATTGTTGCTTTCGTTGCTGTTATTTATAGACATGGGTGTTATTTTTGGCTCAAGAAATTACCAGGGCAAATAGCCATATATATATTAATGCTTGCTCCACATAAAACTCAGAGATAATATGATTTGAAATAGCCATCTTATAAATATGACAATTTATTATTAAGAACCATCATATTATTGTTACATTTTCCCAAATTTATCACGGAAATATATCACCGCTGTTAACATCCTGTGGTGAGGATTTCACAGATTACGCAACACAGTGAGCCATATATATATTTATATATATAAACTTTGAGACGTTTTTTTTTCTGCAAATGTATAGAGCGTACAGTTTTGTGCATTTGGTAAGTTATATCTATGTGGCCGAAGATGTGCTCATCAACTTTTGGAGAATGCTTTTGAAGTATTAAACTTTAAAGGAGCCCTTTGGAAAATCAATATACATTCCATATAACTATAGAAATCTGCAGCCCAGTGTAAACATGGTACGGGGCTGGTGTGAGAGGGGAGCTCGCCGACCGCTGTGTATTAACTTTAAACATTAACTAAATTCGTGTTAAAAACATGATACGGGGGTGGGAGGCGAGGGGGTCGTATCATATTAGTTTCATTCTTTTCTGACGTGTCGCATCATAACATGCGTGTCTGAAATCGTGTGTTTGGCACACATATCGTCAAAATTACGCGACGCATTTGTATGTCAAGTTTTATGATAATAATAAAGCAGTCATATGTCATTACTTTAAAGTGAAAGGAAAATTGAAACAGGATATAAAGGATATGTAGCTAAGAAGCCGCCTGACCTGAGTGATGTAATTTAAGTGCACTTATAACATGATCATTAAAAAGAGACGTAATCCAAGACAAGAACAAGGGCCACCAAGTAGTCAAGACCTAGCTGATTAATAACTCATTTGACCCTTGATGTCTAACATATTTTTCTTATGAATCAATCTTAGACACTTTTAGACAATCACATTAAAATGAAAGTATAGATATTTGTTGACATTAATGAGTAATTTGACCAGTGACCTTTGGTGACCTTTATATTGATCTTTGGCTCTTTTAACACTTTGAGATATGGAAATGAAAAGGATCTAAAATATTGGACCTATGAGTGATATGACCTGTGACCTTTGGTGACCTACATATTGATCTTTGACATATCTCTTTTGACACTTTGGGATATGGAAATGAACAGTATTGGATATTGGTGAACATTGATGAGTGACTTGACCTGTGAACATTGGTGACCTCTATATTGACCTCAGGCGTAACTCTTTACCACTGTTAGATATGGAAATGAAAATTGTTTAAAATATTGAACATTAATGAGTGAAACGACCTGTGGCCTTTAAACTTTGGTGACCTACATATTGACCTTTGGCATATCTCATTTAACACTTTGAGATACGGAAATGAAAAGTATTGGATATTGGTGGACATTGATGAGTGACTTGACCTGTGTCTTTGGTGACCAATGTTTGTGTACTTATATTACTGATGTTATCTGTAACATTTAGTAACATGTATTATGACATTAAACCTGGAGTTCAAGTGTTAACTGATGCTGTGGTCATTATTAAAACAAAAAATATTTTTTGCTTGAGAAATTAACACCAGACATATTGAGCGAAAAATCGAATAATAACTATCCGTCAGTTGAACGTTTATGTCGATAAGCCTCTAGTTTATTATTAGGTAATCTGCATATTGACATGTGACATATTTAGGCTATCAAAAGATGAATTGAAAATACTTAAATCTTAGTAGGCATTTCCTTTACTAAATACATGTATTGAGCTTTGACATAAGTGGATTACAATGAGATATGAAAATCATAACCTGGTAATATTATTGGTATTATTCCTTGTAACCTTCACAAAATACTATCAAAGAAGTTATCGGCAGATTTTTTTGATGTAATTTCCCACAATGAGCAGTATTATGGTGCAAACGAAATTGAAGACCACACAAAGACATAAACAGTTCTATCAAATTGTTTCTAGCCATGGATCTAGAATTCTGACCTTAGCAAATTCATCCCTAAGCAAATGTGTTGAAAAGAATTTTCCCCAGCCATTAACAATTAAACGCCATGCCCCATGAACAAATGACTTATCACTGGTAACAAAATTAATGTGGCTATTTAAACACGACAAACACTTTTAGCACAATATCTAGCCTCAGATTGGAGAGTTAATCATTATATTATAATATATAACTGGTATCATAGGTGTGGTAATAATCCTAGAGCAACATGGGTAAGAATTGTATGTTCTCAAGTATTATCACCATCGGCATAGTTTAAACATCTTGTTTCAGCCGAGAGTCATGTGGACTTTGGCCTCTTGTTGTTTATTTCGCGCCACCAATATATGTATACGTGTGAGGAGGATGTTTTGAAAACCAAATTTCAAAATTCAGGGGACAAAGGGTTGATAAAACTATTACATTTGCATATATTGAAAATTTTGTTATCTTGATTTAAAGGAAGGTTTCGCCCAAACAAATAAATATTTTTTTTGTAAAATCCGATAAACGGAAGAAAAGATGAAAAAACGTATTACAAATACTTCAATTTAATTTCTTTATGTGTATGAGATTGAATAAATGTGTCCTGAATATTGAAATTGAAGGAAGTCCTTGATTTATTACAATTGTCAGCCAGACAGAATAGCATGCAAATGAAGCTGCGATAGATTGTGTTGTCGAAGTTTCGCGCATGCGCATGTTACGCACTAAAAGTAAATAAAATGACTGAACGAAAGCGTGTGAGAAAAAATAAATGTATCTGAATCAGCAACAATGACGAGGAAATTAGAATAGAATCGGTAGCACCCTATGATATATCTAGGGAATGACATTCAGAGATGGCATATAACAACAGAAGAAACAGAAGCCACGTATCTAGCGGAACTTGCCCGGATTCTGTTGCACGTGGTGAGTTAAATTTCAACACATATGCCAGCGCACATACAGCGACAGACTTACTAGATATATGTTTGATGTACTAAGCTAGCGAGCGTACATGTATGTAAGTAACATAAAGTGTTTTAGATGATATGATATGTTTAAACAGTCCATCGCTCTTCGATTTGTTGTTGTTATTTGTTTACTAAACATGCCGTGGTAAGACTGTCACTATCTGACTTTTTGTTGCACTCTTCCGTTTGTTGATGCGGCCTCGTTTTGGAAAAAAATACGTCATGTTCTATGTAAAGCTTGATTTCGCTCTATTGTTAGAGAAGTATTTTTCAGGTCAAGCTAGGCAACTGACCACCCATATTGTTCGCTGTAGGCATTAAAAATGATCTGAAGATTATATCTATGTACAGGGTAAATTTCAATTTCGTAGTCTTTATATTTCATTGGGCGAAACCTACCTTTAAGAAATTTTCTATAATAACCGACAAACCAATCTGAAATTTAACATATAAGCAAAAACGTTTATTGTTGTTTTAAAGTT
This sequence comes from Argopecten irradians, assembly GCF_041381155.1. Taxonomy (NCBI): domain Eukaryota; kingdom Metazoa; phylum Mollusca; class Bivalvia; order Pectinida; family Pectinidae; genus Argopecten; species Argopecten irradians. The sequence goes on along the minus strand of NW_027187630.1, from coordinate 14,440 downwards.
TGAAAAATTAAAATCCCACACAATACTTCCTTCCTCCTGCTCCCTCTCCCCAATCCTATCTCATCGTTATTATTCTGTTCTAAAGTTTGTAATATGCAGATATATTGCTCACTGTAATTTATATATAATGTATAAAACATTTTTTTTCAGATATATTATGGCACCAATTGAGCTACATGTATATTCTTGAATAAATGACATTTATCAAAAATAGGTCATCGTGACCTAGGCTATTTTTATACTAAGTTATATTTTTTCAAAAGATATTATTTTTTAGTGCGAGTGTACTTGTACTATTATTTTCCTTGTCGTGTGTAGAGTCTGTGTACATCCGCTATGCGCAGATTCCAACTGCGCACGCGATACCGGAAGTCAGTGTCTAATAGCGTTTAATAGATTTCGCCATGATTTAGTGACACCAAACTTTCAAAAACATATATTAAGATATACTTGTCAGCGATAATCTAATGACATTACTCATTGCTAAACGCATCTGAACGACTTTGGAAACTTCCGGAACAATACAATGCAATTCAAGTTGAAACGGATAATTTTTAGTACCGGCCACATATTTAATTTATTTCACATCATCCTAGGTCCTAGGTGTACGTTGCACTATCACTTAATAAGCCCTGTGGCAATAGACCGCACTTGCTTCTTATTAATATTTATAAAATTACACAGCTTTGCGTAAGAGAAACAGAATAAAAAACACATTATAAAATATCAGTCTGAGTGTCTGAGCTCTAGATCTAATGTACCCCAGAAAGGCGTTCAAGCATGACACAGGTAAGTCACCACGTGCACAGAGACTGGACGGTGTTCTAGCGGACGACTATTTTGAACAGCGAAACAAGTGTATAGTATCAATATCAATATGATAATAAACACACTTTTATGTAACAAAGAACTTCAAAAGTAATTTCACATTTAAAGTTCTGATGAAGTAAAGGACAGTATTTATTACAATGCACAAAGGGCGTAAACCATCTCCTTGCAATAGTCCCAAGGATATTTAAGTGATACGTACACCTGTTGCAGAGGATGATTTCATAGCGTAAATTAAGGTTAGGAAGTATTTAGCGAGCACTTAATGTCTAACAGACATATTTCTAGTTTAATATATAAATGCATTATAAATCATGAATAATAAATTGAGTTCAAACAAAACTGGACAAAACAGAATATTGACCATCCTGTTAAAACTTAAAAGGGACTCCAATCTGACCTTAATCATATATCATATCATGATGTCCTATCCCCCGGGTATCTGTTAACAAAAATAATGCGTATCGGTCATGGCCACCAGAGGGCCCAAATTGACACTCCTCCTTTGAAACGCCTTTTTTCTGCGTTTATCTATTGAAAACAATTCAGTTTTAATGAATTTAGCTGTAAGAATTATTCAAATGGACTGACACAAATGTATGATGCCATGTAAACATTAATTTACATGACATAATTTAAGCACTATAACAGTCATGTTTTATGCCTTATGTATGTTTAGATGGAAATATACATGCAGAAATCACTATACGATTACTTATTGCATTTTAAATGAAATTGTAGACCACAACCTGCCTTCGACCGTCCATTCGTCCGTCATCATTTTCTTTAAATATATATTACACAGCATATTTGAATATTCATAAAAAACGCTATAGTAACAAAGGGATAGATGATATTAGCAAAATATCAATTTCGTTTCATGAAACGTGCCTTGGAATTTGTTAGAACAAATTAAAATTAGAATGATTTTGAACCAATCCTCTACTCTATGTTGTGAGTTGAACATAATTCTATGAAGATTTTATTGTATGATAATCTGAACTAGTAACATGAATTTAGATTCAAATATAGATTCAAATAATTCCCCAATACTTCACCATGTCACCCTCGAATGTCTACAACACGCCGTAGTCTTTGGATTTCACATTATTCATCACGACATGTCCAATTCTTTCTAGTATTGCATAGCCAAGGCATTGCTAGAGTTTTTTTTTGGTGAATATGATACAAAAGTAATTCTTTCCATGTTTAATTGTTTCATAACACACCTGATATCCAGTGATCCCATGCAATATTTTGGCATATGTCACTAATGTAAGATAACTTCGAACCCTTTTCATTGACTGGATATCGTCGTGATGTAATTGATTAATATCAGTCAACACTGACATGACAAGAAAAACACTTCTTACAATTTGAACACACATCTTATATACAACATCATATCACTTTTGAAATAAGCATGATAACTCATGGGGGTATTAACCAGAAATGAACTTACAGTTCTAGTCTTGGCTAGCCAAATAATTTCAGATACCATTCAAAATAACTACTTTTTTTAAAAAATAACAATGCATGTATATTATGTCCTTGATTACCGAATATCCGAAAATCTAGAGCTCAGTAATGTAATTGCGTTCACATATTTCCTGAAATTAATATAGGTGTATATTTTGCAGAGAGAAGATACCCGAATCCCCAAGTACCAACGATACTGTCTTCAATAATGATTTATCGGACAAAAAGGAAGGTAAGTTTGGGAAGTATTGCTTCTACTTTGACATTTCTACTTAGGTTTTCATTGATTCCTTATAGTGTATTATAACTATGCATGCTATCAATTGAAAATGCATTAAAATTGATTCCAAAAGACATCAAAATAATAGAACGTTCCGACTTAAATCTGGGACAATTATCCGCGCATGCGCATAGAGATCTAGGAGTGGCAATGCTTACATTGAAGAGGTTACGTTGGAAACAACATCGTGCAAAAATGCAGTGCGTTCGCTTGAAAATACCGAGCAAACCAGGTAGCGAAAGAAAAACATTTCGCTTTTTGTTTTAATTCCCAACAATCAAACACAAGTGTTCTTAGAGCAGATCGTGGATCAAGTCCATTAACAGAAAGAAATAGTAACAAACCATAAATTTGTACGTCTGTTCCGAGCACTTTTTGAGACATCGGAACAGGATGACGTTTATTATTCGCCAGCGATGTTCGCTACAAAAAGAAGAAAGCAGACAAAAGAAGACACAAACGTGTCACTCGCCGGGATATGTCCAAGGTAAATATTCTAATAATACAGTAAGTCGACCGGTGATCAAAGTGTCTTCAATCTATGATAATAAGTGGCGGTATTTGTTTCTGCATGAACTCATCATAAGTGAGAAGGATTTGTCACTGTCTCTTTACACTGCTAAACACCACGCGAGACGCACAACGTCACGGTCAGTGTACAAACACAACAGCGCCCGCTTATAAATCCTTGATGAAATATACTTAATTAAGTTTTCAGTTTCTGTTATATCCACTTTATAGTAGACAACCAGTAAGAATTAACGTAAATTTGACAATAAGTAAATAAAGACAATTAGACTGACGTCACACAATTCAGATTAAAAGATATGGTCACGCCAAATGCTAGGCTGTAGGGTATACGTAATTTGCCTAGAAGACAGACTGAAATAAATATTTTCATTTTTTTTTTCTGAATCCTTTTTATTATCATGTATGACATATATATGACATGTATACATTGAATAAAATATTGTTTAAACGAATTGATCAAGTTTAATTATAAGGGTTGTATAGTAAAAAGACATTTAAAACTGATGCGCCCTGAATACCCAATCAGCATGCTCTGAAATTTCACCTCTCTAAGAAATCTTTTGCCTAGAAGGGGAATTCCAGAAATCTTTCTAGCTTGATTCTGTGGTCCCATAAACAAGACCATCAGAGGTCACCAGAGGTCACTGTATGTATGGGCCTATTCCAATACGAGGTTACTTTAACAAGTTAAAAAGTTTAAGCATGGACGTTTATTGTTGTTTCAGAATCTGAAGGAAGCTGCAGTTGCACGTGAAGAAATGATATTAGACATGTTTATTGCCGCTGTGTCACTACTAGTTACTGCATGGCTAATAAATACGAAACTAACGATAAAAATAAGAAGTTTAAAATCACAGGTATGGAAACCACATCCTATATTATTCGTAAAAAGGACAGGGGTGATCACTCCTGTTAGGTTTATGACTTATATTCAGTACATTTGTACTTGTGTACACTACAGAAATCCAATATCTACCTATACCTATAAATAAATGTGTCGAGTCTTATTTTCCATTTCTTTCAACAAATTATTAATGTTTCAGGAAGTTTTATCTAATTGTAACTTTAAGGAGGGGTATCACTTTGAACTGTTTTACGGCCACTCAGTCATAAGTAAAATATTTTGCATGAAGGAATATATTTGTTTCTTTTATCGTTAAACCATATATAGAGTGCCTTGTCGACATTTGCATGGGACGTATTTCGGTGGCGTTTTCTGCTGGGCGATGAATTTATGTCGGCGTACAATGTACATTTTTTGAATATATTACCACGATTTTTCAAGATCGTACTTAGGGTTGTCGCCGGAATATTAAAACGCCCTTCTTAGCACGAGATCCATTGTACACTTCTTGTATAATTTCATATTTCTTTTCCAACGAAAGAGCCTTTCCTTTACGACTCGCCACCGATTGTATATTTATCATACGCACGGAAGCATCAACTGCTCAAAGAAACGAAAACACAAACAATTGAACTTTTCCATATTAGTATTTACAGACGTGCATGCATAAATATGTGCTCAAATCTATGTTGATATATGTTCCTCGAACGTACGATCGGTACTTATAACACCAACAGTTTATGATGCGGACCACCATAAATTCATCTGCGCGGCTCCAAATTGCGCGTGACATATTCAATTTATCGAGAAATAAAGTTGAGTAGCCTTTGGTTGAAATCAACGGGGTTTATACTATCAATTCACCGCTGACTGTAAATACTTTTAGTTAAAGGTGATAAAACAGATTTTAAATATGCTACTTTTGTGTTGATATTTGTTTATTGTGATGCACTTTCTGATTTCAAACAAAAATAACATGTTGTATTTGACATTATTTCAATAAAATGTGCTTGAAACGAAGTCCACGACGACCTTTGTCTAGAACAATCGCATCGTCTATCGCCCCTAGGCCTGATATCACCAGGTGGCCTAAGATTCGTGACGTCATCTGAGAAAAACATCTGTGACAAGAGCTGGATAATTCAATGCGGTAATGTTGCAGCATATACATAATATACAATCTATAACATACCCTGATATAATAAAAACGATCGTTTACTCATTCTAATCGCCATATTCTGGACTATAAAATCAGTATTTTCATTAAATTGACATCATGTACGTATGTGTTAACTCAGGTTCGAGGGGGGTTGCGTTTGACTTTTGTCTGTAAATTGAAACTCTAAACATAGACATTTAAGTTTATATCAACAAAATGAAATATAAGTTTACAAGAAAATGGACCCAAACAACGATGGAACTACATGCTACATATACAGTAGACCCCGCCACCCTTCATATATCTATTACCAAATCATAACGTGACAAACGTGCCACTATCCCGCCTTATGTATGTACTACATACCTCTATATTTCCTATTTTGAACTTAATCCTTCAGAACACCGCACAGAAAGGCTTAGGCTATTTATTTTTTTTAAAGTTCTGTAATGCGTTTTACAGATTTATTCGACAACATTTCGGGGCTTTTCCGGTGTACGAAAATAGAATAACATATACAGTAGTAACAATACACGCTCAACCGATAAAAAAGACGGGACAAAACACAGATAATAGATACAAAGACCTAATGTGGATGACATGTACTCGTGGACAAGATACACATGTAATAGTTCAACTAACACAGGGCCATTGAACAATATATATTTTTATAAAACAAAAAATAATTTACAAGACCGCTTCAATCATATTATCTAACCGTGCGCAGTTTTTTGGAAATGACAAACCTGTCGACCTCAAGTAAATTGTAAAAGTATACGTACAGTCTTACATTGCTTTGATAATTAGTTAGTTAAATATGGACACACTAGATAGACTATTGAATATTATGCGACGAGTTAGGGGTCTAGATAAAAAAAATCGAAAAATTCGTATTCTACATATACGTAAGTGCACTATGTAGAACATAACAGGAAATTAATAAGTACGCAAAGTGGCCAAATTGGCGAGCATTGTGGTGTTTTGATGGTTCGGGGGAGACCCCCGGAAAAAGTATTACGATTGAGAATAGCTGAGATATGAGTTTCACGTTGTCTTTCGATGATTTTGCGAGCACCGAAAAACAATTTTACAGTACATAATTTCTATATGCTGTAACTGACGTTTATAAGACATTTGGTTATATAATTTTCATCTTAATTCTTTAAACATAATGGTTTACAATATATTAAAGAAGAAAAAAAAAATAGCATGAAAAAAATATTCCTCCAGTTAGTTACGGTACATATAACTCTAAGCATTGAGATGTAAATGTTTTAGGCATCCTGATCCTTGTTTTGCGTTAGTGGACTGTACTGAACCTCGGATCGTGGCTTACTCTGTTCCTCAAATGACAGGCCAACAGCCATAGGTGTATCATGGCGACGACAATGGCTGCAAACACAACGAGGTGTATCCCAACACCACGAGTCCGAATCCTTTATCAGCAATAGTCATCATTCTGTATATCTCTCCCAAGGTCACAACCTGGTAATGTATCCAGTGCTACGCTCAACAGTATGGGTGGAAATATAAAAAACATCTTATCGTATGTGTATACTGTTACTACATTCTAATGCAACATTGGTTGTGGTTATTTAATAAACACATACTAAACATTATATCAAATACTCAACTGCGTCTCTATTGCAACATTGGTTGTAGTTATTTAATAAACACGTACTAAACATTATATATCAAATATTCAACAGCATTTTGGTGTTTTTGGGTACGTAGGTCTCCCCCGGAAAGAAAATAATAATACTATTTACAGTGATTGAGATGAGTTTCACGATGTATTTTGATGATTGTAAAGCGTTCTTAACATGGTAATTTTTCTATTTTAAATCACCTGCATTTAAAAATGATAACTGTGAATGTCGTTATATAATTATTCAACCCTGCTCGTTGTGTGTAACTCAAAATAATAATGAATTAATTGTCTTGCTAAGCGTTATACACATTTTTTTTAAATACGTGTAGTAGAATCCCTTCATTGGAATATGAAAATGTGCAGGAGGACCTTTTTTTGCTTTCAAATGCGCAAAAAATCGTTTTTATTATATCACGATTTTTTCTTTCTTTTTTTTTGATTGCGCGCGGGGGGCCGCGGTTGCCGAGAAGTTGTCCCGACATATAACCACAAGCCCTCCACCTCTGGGTCACGAGTTCGAATCCCATGTGGGGCAGTTGCCAGGTACTGACCGCTGGCCGGTGAATATCAAAATTTTAAATCCGCCTATTTAGAACATTTCAGTCTACGAAAATAGGGGGGTGGGGGGGGTGGGGTGGGTGGGTAAAAAGACAAGTTAACAAGTTGACTGAATAGGAAAGTACTACTTATATGCATTCATGAAAAATGACATTATGTTGAACCTCTCACATGATACATGTGGCATTATGTATGGGATATATCATCTTTAATGTTGATCTCTAATAAATTTATAATTGTCTAAATACTGAATATATATATGTGTGTATTTTAAAGTAAAAATAAAGAAGCTTGCTTGCACATATAAATTGTGTTTTATTCTTTTAAATATATATATATTTATATGTCAGAATAGCATCGAACAACACGTAGACATAAGCATATTTATAGATATATAAGTGTATGTGTGTGCGGGTACACACTTGTGTTTGGAAAAGAAACGCAGCTCCCTTATTTTCACAACATAATGATCAATTTAACGTCTTGTCAGTTGTGTGTTGAGGATCAAACAGTACTTGAAGATTTGTCAGGTCCTAGTGTCAACTTGTGTAGTTCGACTTCTCTCAAAGAACACGGTTTCATAACCAACTGCTATTAACTGGTTAACTGATAATGCTTTGCTGTTCTTTGTTGAAATTAGTATTCAGTCCTTACATAAATCGTTTTTTCTCCCGGAATATAATTAAATAGTTAGTTAAATAGACTGATAATGATATTTAAAAAAAAATTGCCATTGTGATAGCAATTTATGAAAAAGATAAATTAATGAATGTTTCACCATAGATTTTACAGAATGCACAAAGACCATTTGAATTATTCATTTGTTTAAGATTATATTCTGTGCTGATTATTCTTTGTAGAAGTATCAATTGAAAATCCTTGCATCTTTTATATGCTGTTGAATATTTGATTGTTTGCCAAATAAGTTCCTAATTGCCTCGGTACTAAAGTAGTGTACCTATTTATTCACTTGTATTTGTTTAGGTATTTATAAACAAAATATGATTAAAATCTTTTGAGGTCATACATGTGAGCGGTATTATAATTTTCTCATTTGATATTAAACATAGATCATCAGTGATCTTAGTGATTTCCTGAGCATCGTCTTGTTCATTTTTGACTTAAGCCATACTTTGTCTGTTACTGATCTTGCTATCTAAGTTTAATAGACCTAAAAGTTATAATTTGGAATAAGTAAATTACTCAAAGTTTCTTTCCGTGGACATTAAATAATGTTTTTGAAAACAGACCTGGGGGAAAAGACAACATAAGGCTGCCATTATGTGTGCATGGGTTTACTTGCATACATAAGTGAGCAACACAAGAGTGTAGTACAAAAATCTGTTTTTAATGAATATAAGACTTTTGCTTTCTTTATTTTAAAATCTTTTCTTTTATTTATAAGACTTTTGATAAAGAAGTGTTTTCCTAAAGTTTGGAGCCCTCTGTTTCCAAATACCTATACATAGTCATTTCGTTATTCCTAAGTTTATCTTAAACTAAATGCTTTTTCATATCTAGAAAGAATGTGGAAAAACATTTGGTAAACTGTTCGCGCTACTACCAATGAATTGAGAGTCGTCTGCGTACATATTACGTTTTAATTGAATATGTTTGTAAGTCAATACCGTTGGTAGTTTCGTTATAATAATTCCTTATCAAACATGCATGGGCCTCTGCTTGTAATTTTATAATGTTTGGGCGATTGGTACATGTAATCCTGGATATATTGAATAGTTTAGAAAGATGACCATTAGTAAGTATGCAACTTTTAGAATATTTGTAAGTCAATAGTTATTGTCCGCATACGGTGGTAACTTATTTTTTTCATTGACGGGAAGATATTCGGTCGCACATGTCGCGAATGTGCATTATTTATCCCGGAAGGGTCTTGACGATATTGTCAGTAATATATTTCTTTTAATGTTATTTTTAAGAGCATTTCATCTCGGTATTTATCTGATAATAGTACATGTATAACAGAATATTTAGCTAAAATCAAAGCTCTTTATTTGAAATATGTCATTTTCATTAGAAAAAAGTCACTAATTAATATTCAAACGTCATAACGTGAAGAAAACCATCCATTTTACATCAAAATCTTCTTCCCCGCCAAGTATACGTAAAGCCATTTTGTTCACTTCCCTGCCTAGTCCAGTCGATATTACAAACTGCATCAAAGCAATCGGGAATTTTTTTTGTGTAAAACACATTACGCTGATAGTTAGTATTTTGGATCGCATTCATACAACCCATGGAAGATTTACGGTTTTCAACAAAAAGTGCTGGTCACAACACAGCAGTATAACGCCTTTCGTTTAATAAAGCTCGCCCAGAAAACGATAGTTTGATCAAATGTTATTGTGTCAGCCAATCAGGATGTGTCCAAATATTTGATAATCTGAAACTTTAAAAGCACCTACCTATTGTAATAGAAATGCATTGCAGTCGTATGATTGGTGGATATTTTGAGGTTTAACCACGGTTACAATTTGTTAACGTCATCAATGGTTAAATACTGGTTTCCATCGAACGCTTATGACAGTGCAGTGCAAAACTGCTGGTGAAGGCTTCCGATGATTTTGGTAGACTCCCACGATTGTGATTATTACAAGGACTTGATGATTGTGTGTCGGAAGGTATAGACATATATGTCCTGGCATATGTTGGGCATCCTTGGTTCCAGGTGTTCGTTGCACTAACCTCTGGGATCATAGGCCGCATTTGCTATGGTTTAAATAAATATTCATAAAACTACCCACCAATGAACAATGAAATGTGGTCTCATGATCACTTTTTATGTATTTACTATGCGAAAACACGTATTCCAGATTCAATCGGAACCCTTCCCGCGTTGAAAATGATACCATGATATCCAGCATACCCCATTACCCCTTTATACCAGTTTTCACTTCAATCTGACAATATCTAATTTTCAGTCTACATGTACCAGAGACCTCTATTTCGTTGCCATGACAACCAGTATTTTCTAAAGTGTTTCAATTATATTTCGCCTTCAAAATCATTACTTAACGCTAATTTTCCTTTAAATTGGACGCTGGAATCTTAAACTAGAAATATATTGCTAGGTATATTAACAAAACAGTGTTCTGTTGCTTCATGAACTTGCAATATTTATGTTACTCAAAAACAATTTTCCTGGATTTTAATTTTGAAATCAATTTACACAAAGACAAAAAATGTCCCGGGAGTAGTTTTTATGCAGGGTAAAATTTTTGACACAATTGGGTGAAATAAGATGACCAAGAACAATATAAAGTGACAACTAGTAGCACTTTCGATATGCAAAGTTTAAAGAAAATTGAGATGTGGGTAGTTTCTATAGGATTATCAACATTAGCTTGAACACCACCTTTATTACAAAATATCAAGAACGTACATATACTCTATACATCATCTACGTCTTTGAAATATATAAACAAAGTGTTATAAGTTATACCCGGTTTATGTTTTGAGACACAGAATTTGATTGCATTAGCCTGGTTGTAAGTGGAGCTAATCATATGAGCAGGATTTTGGTAATGAATTATTCATGATACTACGGTAAATGCGGACTATAGTCCCAGGGGTTAGTAAATGATAGTGCGATCAACACCTGCGACCGAGGATAATATTCAGCAACAAGAAGGATATTTAAGGCGATCATAGGAATCTATAATTCGAAGAATAAAAATAAGCATATAATTCATGTGAAATTCATTTCACATTCGATATGTATTATATATAAATCACTGTATTATTATTAGTAGCCACTACTGTAAGAGATAAAAATAGTTAAATATATGACGGGATTAATCAAATTTACTAACACATTGTTCACTCATAGTTCAATAAAAACTAATAATTAAATAAACACTTGCAGAAGATATTGATGATGACGAATTTTGGTTTTTAGCGAAAGATATTCTAGTTTTTTTTATTGCAATCACTGCTTTCAGATAAACGTATACGAAGATCAAAGTAGTCATACTTCAAATAAGAAATTTATTTTTGGAGAGTTATGCGTTGTTCATCATATTTACTACAAATAAAATAAAGCAAGGTCAATAGTTTCAAATCCAATACCACATTTACACGATTGAATTAAAAATAATTTTCTTACCGCAGATGCCACGGAATATGGAAGTCAGCAGGAAACTTCGTCTGCTTTAACAGAAACCACGTGCCCAGATCTCAAAGGTATAAACGAAACAAATAATATTTTTGTCTGTAAGGCAAAATGGTTGTAAAACGTTTTCTAGATGGTTGCACAGTTCCATATATATATATTTAAGTGCGCTCCGACTTTCAATTTCATATCTTCCAAGCTATTTCAATGTCTTATCACAGTCAGATATTGTATGGATCACTTAAAAATCAAACGATATTTTTATAGGTGTTCATATACAACAAAATGAAAATTAATTAAATGTAATGATATGTCTACCGAACCTTTTAAAAAATTATCATTATCTATCGAATATAAGCCAATGAAAAATCTGTGTATAGTGGGCCATTAATAATCCGGACGCTGATAGTCCGGAACTTCACACTCCGGATACAAAATGTAGTTATTTGAAAATAATGCTGACATCCCAACAAGGAAAGGGGGATTTTTTCAGGGACGAAGAAAGAGTACTACAATCGCACCTTTATTTATGATTGTGAAACTACAATGAACACGTAGCTATATATCTGCTACTGCACATTGGCGCAGAAGCATGAATAACAATACGATAAATATGAATGAAAAAAATGCCAAACTAAAGTAGTCTAACTATAGAATTATTTAGGGATCAACTTGCATTTATATATATTTTTTATATTTTGAACATATAACACAAAACCTGAGTGTACTCCTATCCGAAGCGACGTTATAGATGTTATATATTTTTTCCTTTATAGTCTGATAAAGTGCATTTCAAACCAATGAAATGCTTGTTACAAGCAAAAATTATTAATGAATCATTAAAATTCATATTCAAAATTAAAAGAATAAAAATATATGTTACAAATAAAAAAAAAATATGTAGAAACAGGGGGCAATGAGGAGTTTACAAGAACCGAATGACCACCAAAATTAGACTTAAGGTATGGGAGGAAGAGGTTGTGTTACTTTGTGTTAAATAAAACGTGTTTAACATTTAAGTCTTACCTTCAAAATCCAATACGTATGACTGCTGAAAGGGGCTTCAGTTACCGACAAAATCATTGCCCTATCCAAGTACTAAAGGTACTTAAATGTGGAGACTTCATAGAATGTTTTTGGTTAAGTTAAAAAGGTGTTGATCCAAGATGTTTTAAACAAAAATCCAAAATAGTTTTAGACAAAACTGGACTATGTAGAATAAATTGATACCTTGGTTATAAGCAATATATCCTATGGTATTCCATAGGAACATGAATAGCATAAATCACTCTTTTCACGCATATACACATTATATCTAGCTGAATTCGATATGACTTTGGTCCGCATCGTTGTAGGAGGTAAATTTGTGGAAAAGTTTTTATTAATCTTATCTTATTATAAGAAAGGATCCACAAACACTGAAAGAAAATCAAAAATTATTTTATTGAGTAAGTGGCAATATGTGGTCACGGCTGATTTATAAAATTGGTTGCCGCAAATGGTCAGCCACAATTACTATTACTAATTCAAGTGTATTCAATCAATTCAACATATTCAACTGTATTCAATCCAACTATATTCATTCAATTCAACACTTTCAGTTGTAATCAATAAATTAAATTGTAATCATTAAATTTAACATTCAATATAATTCATCATATTCAACCAATTCAACATACTCAATGGTTTTCAATGAATTCAACATTCACTTGAATTTAACCTATTCTATCAAATTCAAGACATTCAATTGTTTTCAGTCAAATTCAACCTATTAATTTGTTTTCTATCAAATGCAATTGTTTTCACTTAATAAAAAATATATATTCTTCGAATTAAACATCTCTTCAAAGCATTGTCTTCATTTAATTCAACCGATTAAGTTCTTCATTTGTATTCAATCCATGAAGAATTCACTGAATGATTTTGGTCCCGATAACGACGATCAAAATGTCTTATTCAATTGTCCTACTAATCAAAGAATTTGCCATAAACTAGTGAGACCATGTCTCACTGAGGCCACCGCCACACCCTAGTGGGGGGGGATTATATATCTAAGCCCTACATTGTAACCATCATATATGTCCTATATCCTGTACTCTGTATCTAGGTTCAAAACTATCGAGAAACAAGCCGTCCCTCAATTAAGATTTGTCTGGTGTGAAAATAGAACCCCCGTTTTTGTTAATAGTTCTTCAATACCTCCCTGTAACCCATTAAGAAAAATGTTGTTGCATGTTGTGGATAAATGTACCCCATCAGAGAACAAGGAAGGGGTATTTCTAGAAATGTCAGGGTGTTTGATATAAAATACCCCATGATCTACTACTATTTTTGCACAAGCACTATTCAGACGCAACCTACAACGCTCCATGGCGTCATACTCTTCTTTCACATGACCCCGCAATTTAAGCCGAGGTAAGATTTGGGACCAAACCACACGTTTTCCAGGGAATATATGCATTACCTTTAAGATTGCAGACCTAGCCATATGAAAAAAAGATCTACAAGAGGACTTCCTCCAATATCATTCCACCCTACATGTAGTAGTATAATACTACCACTGTAATCTTTGAATCGAGGTTTATTAGCTTCAACCCACTGTAAACCTGCCACAAATCACGACAGACCACTGGCATGATATGTAGGATTTTTCCTAACAAATCCTTTGTAATTGGCAAACGAGGGTTAATTTGACTTTTTGTCCGTTTCATACCTTCTAAAATCTTGTTCACAATGAAACACCTTGAAGGATATAGTTTACCTTGAACCTTACATTTGTAACTGAAACTAATGGCAGACACATAAGAACTAGCTGTTGCTGCTGTTTTACCACTTAAATAAAGGTGTGCAATAAATTGAATAACTTTCTCTAAAGATGGCGGCCATAGTTGTGAAATTTGAACTCCCATCTAAATTTCTCAAATAAATTTAAACCTGTTTGATATGTCAACCTGGTATTTTCAGCCATAGATACCATTAAG